>NW_005187411.1:4192985-4208222 GCF_000239375.1 Pundamilia nyererei
TTTCAACCTACAAGATCTTCATCAGACAAACATCCATCTGAACACAAATTATGCAACATTCTAAACAAAACTGAGTGCAGTGTGGATATTATGCATGACAAAACACAAATATATGCCTTACACAGGTATTATATTATAGACAATCTGCATTTAATGAAAAAGATCTTTGCAGAAAAGGTAAGATATGCTCGACTATGCATGCTATATATCATATATGAGCTTTTCTTTGTGGCATACAGTATATTTGTACTGTGCAGAGGAATTTAATTGCACACAATGGGGGTTATGCAATCTCCTAACTACAAATTGAGCTTTTGGTTTTCTTGTCTGCATGAAACAATTCTTCCAATTGTCAGACCAGTGAAAAAATTTAACAAAGCATACATGCAAAGTATAAAAATTGATGCAGCGAAGCCAGAAATATCTAGCAAAGATTTCAAAAACTTGGCACTGGCACCGAGCGTAATGAGAACTGACAGCAGACAGATAAGTTGGAGATTTCAGTGTGTTATACTAGGCCCAATTCCAGTCTCCATCCAAAGGCCTAAGCTCTAAACCCCCAAAGACTTAACTGACTTCACCTGAAAAGCGGCTGAGTGCAAGAGACTGCAAAGGCTCAAAATGCGATTCGTGGGAATGGCACAGCGCTGTGGGACGTGTCGCGTAACTTCAAAAGGACAATTCCAAAACATTTTCGTTCTGTTTTAGGTTTGAGACTTTTACACTTTCTTACTGGCCAAGGAACTTAATGACCACCTGCCATTCAGAATGGAGAAGACATACAGTAATGGGCTAATGTTGGAGTTGGTTTACTTTTTCTATTTAAACTCTATCAGACTATGGTAATGAATTCTATTTAATTCTTATTTAATTACCATTTTTTATGATTTTTGCTTTGCTCTGCTAACTCTGTATTTGACTCCATAACTTTGTGACCTGTGGCTATTTCCCTCAGACAAAGTTGATCTGTGTGTGTGTATGTGAATAAGGGGCTCATAATGTTTGTGAGAAGCCCTCATGTACCTGATGAACTGACAACCCAAAGCCCCCTGGGTGCCCTCTGAGTGCAGATTGGACGCTCAAATGTACTGCCATGCAGCTAGCCTCAAGTAGAGATAAACAGCAGGTTACAGAAGTCTGGTACCTACAATGCCATCATGTATGTGCGTGTATGAGTGGTTCCCCCCTAAAGTCAGGATTCCTGCAGCATTTTTCACATACACATTACCTTAAACATTTTTGCTGTGTCATTGTGCAGTGTAGCACAAAGCCACATACTGTAGTGCTGAATGGAGGGACAGAATGATGCAGAGTAGAGTGGATTCATAATGCATCGCATAAATCTATCTTGCAATTGGTTGTTGATGTTTAAAAAGCTTTTTTGCATGATACATGTACCGTAGGTACAGTTGCTAAACCAGTTGCAGAGCAGCACGCATCTGTGATTAACATGCTACGACTGCATTGTGGAAGCAAATACATTAATTACACACACCCTTTTTTCTATTTCCATTACTAATCTGCCACATATATGCCTGTAGAGAGAAGGACACCGGTGATGTAACAGCTAGTGAGGCCGAACACATGGATGATGAACCTGTAAAATATTCCTCGACTGAATCTAGTTTTGGTTAGCAGCTTTATCGTTTCACTCTTTCTGACAAAGGTTGAACGAGGTTTGAAGCATTCATCACCTGAAAAAATGGAGGCACAAAGGGCAATCTGCTATTAATAAATTATCTCTCCAAGGTGGTAATGATTGACCTTGGCAGGAAGGAAAACGAGTCACCTGTGCATCTATGCGGTGACATGAAAAAGAAAGGAGATTGATGGTGAATAACAATTAGACGTGGGCTCTTATATGTTTAGCAATCCTGATTCTGAATCACTCAGAGATGTTACAAATGTGACACTTTGTCGTTAACATGTACTCGTAAAGGTTTGCAGGAAATCAGTGTGGTTTACCTGTGAATGTGTACTTTTTGTGTCCACTGCCGTTTTGCATATTATGTTTTCTGGTTTTATGCTTTCTGGAATATTCATGTATGGTTAACCTGCTGTACTCATGCTAATTTCACAGCCACAGTAGTTTAAAATCCATCATGTCAGATTAGTTGTGAATGAAACCACCTGACAGGGCCATAAATCTGCACTCCAACATCAGTTTCTGGAGATAACAGCGAAATATCGAGTTAAATGCCCACAAACATTAAACAGATCTCAGTTCATGCGTGCATAAAGGTGTCGCTGATGCACCCCCTGTTATTGCCTATGGTTGTCACGTGTGTGTGCGTGTGTCAAATCACAGTCTTCATTGATGCATGTTTGCTCCGTGCTTCGTAGCATATCTGTGGCCACAAGCAGTTTACCTGTGTTACAGCATAGTGGCTTAATTTAAAGGTCCTGCAGTATTTTGCATTAAGGAGATTGGGGCGTAGTGTATTTGTAATAATGTCATCATTCTGGTGGTGTGAATGTGTTTACACTTGTAGGACTATTACTATCAGAGCTTAGCATATCTGTCACACTTAATATAAGCTTTTACCTGACAAGCAATACATCATCAAATTAGCCAGATAGTGACATAACAAGTTCACATACTGCTGAAGATTGGTTGCTTTATGAACCATCCATCTACACTGTGTGTGCATCACTGGTAATGGCTGCTCCGTTATCACCTAGTAACAGCGTGATCTATATTTACTTTCTCATTCTCATTTGAAAAATCTCATAATTCAAAATATTGGGTGTGTTTAAATCCTTAATAAAGAAGTTCTGGTAACTTTCTGCACAATTTAAACTTCATTAAACTCTTCTAAACTTTTACAATTTCCTAAAAAAGCTGATAAAAAAAGCTACAGAGCTCTGACTCTGCAGAGATGATTCTTGGTTATTTGTATCATGCAGCATCGTAAATGTTCAAACACAAATCAGCTGTATAAATTTTCAGCATTAACATATTTTTCTGCAGTGGAAAATATTCTGTTTATTGTTACCAGCTTGGCTCAGGCTGGCAAATAACAAATCCGCACAGTCCAATTTGCCAACCAGTTTATATAACTAAACATGTAGTTTCACATGACAGTGTTGGGTGTCAGCGGTATATGCTGTGAATGGATGATGCTGAACAAGGGTACAAGAGACAAAATAACCTAACAAAGCAGCATGACAAAGCATCCCAGAGAGAAGGAATTGAAGAACCAGGCTTTATACCTTCCACCTCTCAGGTTCAGGCACGTCTCTGATGACCCACCATTGCTTCTGTTGGAGGAAAACAGGGAGAAGCTGTAAAGATAACAGGTGAGCTGACACCCTTTGTATTTTCTGTAATGTATTGGTGGCCCAGTGGACAAAAGCACTGGGCCACCTACACATTAGAGCTACAGGAGATGCTCAGCCATGGAAACCCATACCATGAAGCTCCTGGGTCACAGTTTCTGTACTGATGTTAACGGCAGAGGAAGTTTTGTGCTCTGCAATTACTGAGTCAGACTTTTATGCAGTATGCAACTTGGTATGGTTCTTTAAAAACCCGATACTGTGTAATAGACATTACGGTCCACAGTGTCCATTGTACTCTTTGCCTCTCCCAAGTGTGAAGAGGATGGAAAAGGTGCAGTACGCTGCAGTAACAGCAGAGGGAGATATTTTATTTGAAGCCAACATGAAAACAATCATTGGAAAGCGTTTAAACAGACATCATTAACTCGTGTTAGCCACCTCGCTTAATTATTTAGACAATTAAGGACCCTGGAATGCACTTTGTATGTTTTTTGCTCACTACCAACTTCTTGGCTTTATATAAATTATCTCCCCCTGCTGGTAATGCAGCTTCTGCATGCGTGCCCATTTCATGTTTTGGAGCGGCAAAGCGTGAAATGGACACAGTGGACCGGTGTGCGTATTAAACATTTTGCGTAATACTGGGTTTTCCTAAACACTTCCACTTGAACAACATGAATCGAGAACACAAATTTCCACTAAGGCAGCTAATCTTTCTCTTTCTAATTCTTTAAGGCAATACAGCATTTTGAGCTCACTTTGAAAGAAACACAGATGTGAAATATAAAAGTGAGATCAGAGGTAAAATGTGACACATTTGGATGCAAACTATTACTTGATATTTAGAACCCACAGTGTCGTTTCCCAAATTTTGCTTATGCAGACAAAGGCAGTAGAATTTAGAGACATTTTAAAGATTAAAAAATGTAAAACTTATCTGACCTTGAAGAATAAATCAGAGGTCAAAAGTAATGTGATATTTAGAAACCTCATATACCATTCCCTATATGCCTGTATTCTCAGCCCAAACAATAGCAAAAACAAAAAAACAACATAGTTTTAAACAGCTCTTTATTATTATCACTTTTATCTTTATAGCAAAGTATTGACTTTAAAGGAGAGGTCAAATGTGACATGATACTTTAAAATATTTATATGATACGTTCTATATGTTGGCAATACACATCACACTTGTAAAAATCACAGTTTTTTCACCAATAAATAGTTAAGTTGACGTTGGCAACGTCAGTGGACGTCAAGTCTACATCCCTAAAAAGATTTATCAGAATTTCTGTTCTGAGCTGTCGTGCTTACAGACAGAAGGACACATATGTAAGCACGCAAGCACTACCAAGAACATAACCTCTTTGGCTGTGGTAATAATACCACCATACAGCTGATATCTAGGAGGGAAGAAATTTCACAAACAGAGCTGTGGCAACAGTGTCTCTGCAGAATGACCCATTCTTTCACTAATGTTTGTAAAGGCAGACTGGATGTCTGGGTGCTTGGTTCTGTACACCGGTGCAATAGGACTGCAAACACCTCGATTCAAAGATTAAGAGGTGTGGCCCAATACCTTTGTCCATATAGTGTATATAAGGCACAAAAGACAGGAATTTAGGTAGCAAGTAGCTACACCCAGCATCTCTTGTGGCTGTGGTGGGGTAATGATGAATTCTATTCATTCACAGATGTAGATCTCAACTGCTTGAATTGTTGACGTTCTATTTATGATGCTATAAGGAGTTTAACTTTACGTATTAAGTGCCTCTTGATCATTCTTAGTTTTGATTTGTAAATCTGAATATTTTCCTTTCAGGATGGGCTTGGTTCACTGACATTACTCCAGCCTGTGTTCTTTGTTTACCGAGGCTTTCAGGGCACACAAAGTTAAAAGTAAGAGGGGAAAGTAAACTGTCGTGTAAGACCTAAAGAACTAGCGGGAGTTGGATGTCTTGTTCTCAGCTGATATTTGTGCTGAACTTGAAATGGCCCTGCTCAGAGGTCAAGCTCACCACACTCTATTCAGTCCTCGTTAAGAGGCAGAGAGCAGAGACTGCCACAACAACAAAGATGGCAGTTCAACTTAAAAAGGTCATTTTTTATCTCTCTTTTATCACATAGTGCAAAATCCCCATTTTATTTGCATTCGTTTGCAAGGAGAGGCTTGTATAAGACTATTAACAACGCAAGTAAGTTTTTGTCTTATACTTGTTTGGCTACACAAGTCACATATTCTCCAACACTGTGATGAATACACACATCACCCACATATGGATTTCAGTTTCACTGAGAGCTTTGAAGAATATAAATGAGGGGTTCCCCTTTTCTTCTGGAGTCATTTACATATTGTCTATTAACCTTTTGATATTAAGCATGAGAAGGTGCACTGAGATGGAAACTTGAGTAGCATATTTGTAATTTTCCATTTTCATAAGAAATAATAACGCAAAATGTCACCGGAGCTATTAGCATGAAATTTGCCTGACATAACCTAATTCAGCTCTTTTTCTGCTCGTCTGCAAACACCCCCAAGGTTGTGACACTTGAATAAGAGCATCCTCTTTACAAAAACATTTAAGTTAAGCCTCCTGCCTGTGTTAAACTATGGTTTGGTATTTAAAAGACTGAATTAAGGACCATTTATTTTAAAGTAGCTATATTAATCTTTAGTTTGCATACACTCATCATGTGCGTAAATGTCATGGTAATTTGGGGCTTTTAATGATTTATTTGAACTTTTCTCTTTCTGGGGTTGAATGACTGAACAGCACACATTTTTAATTTTAAAAAACAAGAATTGAATGCACAAGTATGAAACTAGTTTCTTTAATGTATACCAGTTCTAATATATACATACACCCCAATTAATATTTGGTTCAATGTCCCTTAGCAAGTTGCACCTTGACCAGATGCTTTTGGTAGCCATGAACTAGCCTTATTTTGGCTGGATATCTGATCACTCTTCATAGCAAAATTGGTAGAATTCATTTAAAATGGCCAAAAAGCTGATTCTGTTCATCTGGACGTAGCGTTTTGTGGGAGAAACGTTTCGTCACTCATCCAAGTGACTTCTTCGGTCTTAGCTGACTGCAGGTTTCCCCAGTCTTATAAACAGTACATTTGCACAATGTCAGTTCCTTAATCATAATTATTGCCATGAGTGGTCATGAGAATAATTGCAAATTCTCATGACCACTGATCAACAACCACTGACCAAAACCCACTGATCTCTAACACACAGAGAGTTGGGGAATGGCTGCAATCACAGCATTGTAAGATGGTGAAAGATGTACCCTTAGGCCCCCTCCTCGATTCAGAGATGGTCTTTCCCTTTTCACGTAAATGGCCTCCCTGTCCAGGATGTGTACATCCTCATCATTGAAAGAGTGTCCACTGGCCTGTAGGTGTAAATAGACTGCAGAGTCCTGGCCTGACGAGGTAGCTCTTCTGTGTTGTGCCATTCGCTTCGCCAGAGGCTGTTTGGTTTCCCCGATGTATAAATCCTGGCAATCCTCCTGGCACTTAACAGCGTACACTATGTAACTCTGTTTGTGTCGGGGGACCCGATCCTTGGGGTGGACCAGTTTTTGGCGCAGCGTGTTTTGGGGTTTAAAAGCCACAGAGACCCGGTGTTTAGAAAAAATGTGTCTCAACTGCTCCGATACTCCTGACACGTACGGGATCACTGCAGGTTTTCCCTGGATCGGCTGGAGCTTTCTTTAGGTGTTTTTCCCGCTTTGACAAAAGTCCAGCTGGGATAACCACATTTACTCAGGGCCTTCTTGATGTGCTGTTCTTCTGCTTCCCTGGCCGCTGTGTCTGTGGGGATGGTGTTCGCTCTGTGTTGTAGCTCTGTGATGACACCCAGTTTGTGCTCCAGTGGATGATGAGAGTCAAACCTTAGATTCTGATCCGTATGTGTAGGTTTACGGTACACGTCAGCTTTTAGATGTCCCCCATTCCTGATGGAAATCTCACAGTCCAAGAAGGCTAACCTGCCACTTTTCATATCCTCCCTGGTGAATTTGATGTGTCGGTCCACCGAGTTAATGTGATCCGTGAACTGTGGTACGTCCTGAGATTTGATTTTCACCCAGGTGTCATCCACATATCTGAACCAATGGCTTGGTGGTGTCCCAGGGTAGGATAGCAAAGCCCTCTTTTCCACTTCTTCCATGTACAAATTGGCCACGATGGGTGAAACTGGGGAGCCCATGGCACACCCATGCTTCTGCCTGTAGAACTGACCCTTGTGTGTGAAGCAGGTGGAATGAAGACACAGTTCCAAAAGCAAACACACTTGGTCGATGCTGAGAGTGGTCCTGTTGCTGAGGTTGGTGTCATGCTGTATCTCTTACGGACTACCTCCAACGCTTCTGTGACTGGGATGCAAGTGAAGAGAGATGTAACATCTCTCACCTTCTCAACAAAATCCAGGGTGTTCTGGATGTGGTGTTCAGAGCTGCCCACCAGCGGGTTGAGGATCAAAGCCAGAAACTTGGAGATTGTTATAGGAGACAGAGTTGATCATGCAGACAATCGGTCTTAAAGGTGCATCCTGTTTATGTATTTCTGGTAAACCATACAGACTTGGTGTAGACTCCCCTGGGTATAGCCTGTGGTATGAGGTCCGGTCAATAGCCTCGTCTTGTTCTAACTGCTTCAGACAGTCTATCACCCTCTTCCTGTAGCCACTTCCTGGGTCTCGTTTCAGGGGCTCATAAGTATTTTCATCACTGAGTAGTGACAAAATCTTCTCATGACAGTCTTTCTGGTTTAGCAATACTGTGCACCTACCCTTGTCTGCCGGAAGGATGATAATGTTGTTGTCATCACTAAGTGATGTGAGTGCCTTCCTTTCCTCCATGGTGATGTTGGATGCTGGGGGCTTTGCATTGCTGAGACAGGCCAAAACTTTCGTCCGTAGTTGCTCTGCTTCCACTTTTTTTTTTTAAACACCAGGTCTCGGTGGCTTTTAAACCCCAAAACACGCTGCGCCATGCTGCGTTCATTTAAAATGGTTACTTTCCCGGCATAGGCCTGGCTTTGAATCATAATCCATAAATTTTCAATAAGGTTGAGGTTGGGGTGTTGGGAAGGCTGTTTTGGAAGTTCGATGTCAGCCTTCTTTAACAAAACTAGCCTTAATGTTCGATCCGTGTCCTCTTGGAACACTCGTATCCAAGTTTCAACTGTCTTGCAGTTTAGTTGAAGGATTTTGAGGTAGTTCTGCTTCTCCATTATTCCATCCACTTTCTGCAGTGTACCTGATCCACTGGCAGCAAACCGGCCAAAGAGCATGATGGTGCTAACACCATGCATGCGGTTGCTATAGCGTTCTTAGCTCTGAAAAGCTCATCTTTACAGCTCCAAACATACAGTCCATGGCAATTTCTTTTTTTTCTTTTTTTTTTTTTTTGTGTCCCTGTCCATGGCGATTTCAAATTGGCTCCACTATGGCATTCCAGCAGTTTCCATTTTCTGGTAGGATTGAGTCTTGGTGGTTCCTGGGTTGATTTTGAACATCCTAAACAATTACCTCTCATCTGAGGGTCACAGGTTGGGTCTTCTTCTAGACCTCGGCTAAGTGTGACACATCTGAATAACTTACATACAATTTTTTGAACTGGTGATCTTGGAATCTTCAGTTGTTTAGAAAGGCTCCAAGATATTTTCTCAACTTAAAATCTACAGTTTTTCTGCTTATATCTCCAGGTTCAAGGTTCGATCCCTCCAGTCTGCATGCCAAAAATATCCTTGGGCTAGATACCAACCTGAAATTGTTCTCCGATGTATCCATTGGAGCGTGAATGTGTGTTAATGCTAGATAGGAAGCAATTACATAGAAAGAGCATAGAAAAAGTCCTTGGGTGAATACAGCAAGTTGTGTAAATCGCTTTGAGTGCTCAAATAGAAAAGTAAAAAAAACATGTCCACTTATCATTTACCAAAAAAAAAAAAAAAAATCTGTAAACTACCAGTTATAGCCAGTCATAATCATAAAGTTAATATGAGTTGGTTAAACAACATTATAGAACCTTCAGCACCATAGAATATTTAAGTGATTACATGCATATATTTTAGCCTCTCTATTATTTTGACCCTGTGTGTATTAGACAAAATCTGAAATAAATTTGAATTTGCACCACTTTAGCTCAGTGGGTGAGCAAAGGACCAAATACCAGATCTTCAGCATCAAACTATCCACTAAAGACGAAACATTATGGATGCTGCACAATCGTTCCACTGTTGTGGGCAGTTCAAATAAATCCTTAAAATCTCAAAAATACCATGGCCTCGATGCCCATGATGAGTGTATGCAAACGTCTGACCACACTGACCTTTTGGTTTCTTTCTTCATTTCACTGACAGGGCAGAACGGGACAGCAGTTCTGTTGCGTAGCTGTGACACACATCCTTGTATATAAGAAGAACTAGGACTTTATTTTTCTTTTTAATACTCAGGAGATAAAAAGAAGCTGACCTTTTCAAACCAATCTTTTGCGATCATCCTAAGGATTAAAATATACTTACTGAGCCAAATCGGGTTTCTCAGCTATGCCCATAAAAAAGCAGAAAACACACTTAATCTCAACTTGGCAGATCTCTTCTCTGAATCATCTGCTTGTGCACCTCTGGATGACTTCCAGCTGTGTTTCTTCCTTGAAACTCCATTCTGCTCACTGGCATGTTCACATTTATTAATCAACCTTATATGTACAACCGATGCTTCTGCCTGACCCAGCTTTCCACCAGCTTCAGACCAAATAAGAGTATTCAGCCGAAGCATCCGCATGTCCAAGCTCACAGCAGCACGGGTCAACGTGGTGTTCTAATCCATCATCCCAAGGCCTCTGATGTAAAATGACCAGATCTATGGTGTGTCCTATCATAAGCATTAATTCATTTCCTCCTCGAAATGAGCCAGACAGCTCATTTTGAGGAGGAAGACACAAATCCCTTGAGGATTGTGTGAGAAAATCTGCCAAATCTCACATGCATACCAGTGTTGTGACTTCTTATGTATAAGGTGGCAGTCAAAAGTACTTTTTAATCATCGTTGGAGTGGTAGACTTAGAAATGCATCACTTCTCAATTATTTTACCGATTACTTCTAAAGTGTTGTGGTTATCATATTATCTCAACAAATTAATCATGTCCTCCAATTTGAGATATTCGAAGCAAAAAGATAAAATAGAAGGAATGATCTTGTTTTTATTCAGGAGCTACATTTTTTGTAGAGTTTTAGTAGGTTCCAGTTTTTTTTTTATTTCTGCTAACTGATGAATTTTGTCTATCAGGTTTAAATGAAGTCAAAACTGTGGAGACTGACCCACACCCACTTGAAACATGTGTAACATAAAGTACTACACCTTGAAATGTTATAGCTGTAAATCATGCTCCAGTGTAGGATGTGGGTGCAGTGTGTTTTAGTTACAGAGTTTCCATTCGTAACTGCTTTTTTCAGGTCAGCCTTATCTCATTCCAGAGGTCCACAAATTCATCTTAACTACACATTTTGAAGCTGCAGGTCCTTCCTGATTTGACGATGGCCTTCCACCGTGGAGGGAAAAAAAGATTTCACCCTAATTTCAAGTGGTTTGTGTCCAGAGGGGCAGGAAGTGGCAACATTGCCATTAGAAAATCTGATTGGAACCCCGCTGCTTCTGCTTAACACAACTCATGACTGTGATGGGTGAGTAGATAATCGATTTGAAATGTCTCAAAGAGGAGAAAGATGTGGGCCAACGGAAAAATCAAATCAAATGAAAGTAATGCTGTATTTCTTTGAAGAGCCTGAGGTTATATCTAGTACTCCCTCTTCGCTTCCTTACTGAATAATTCAGGTTATTATTCAAATCTCAGGTTGTTACATAGATTAACCAGTAAAGTCACAGCTTTGACAACCAAAAAGACACATGGCTGTGATCTAAAGATCAATGTCATCAAAGGGTTATTTTAAAAAGGTCTTTTTTTGTTACAGCACGTTGAAATAAAAACCCCTCACATGCTATGATAAACTGTTCATGCTCAGTTAGCAGTTAACATTTTGGTCAGCCCTATTTTAAGTGTGTATTCTTACTTATGTTAAAGAGATCGTGTTTCGCTACTAAGATTTCAAAGGCACTGAGAAAGATGCAGAGGATCTCCAGACAAAGCAAGAGCTCTCTAGTAAAGCTCCCCTGACAAGATTAAAAATGTCTGATCCACTTAATCTCGGAGGAGACGCGAAAACATACATAAATGAGCAGATGCGCACGGGAACAAGAGCGCGCATCACCTGTGCGGCAGTCTCGGGTTTGCTGCGTACTTCTACACATGTCTGCTTCGATGGCCGTGAAATTCATCAGTCGCATCGGTCGCTGTATTTGATTCATGTTTTCGTCACTTTTCATGCTTAACTCTGCTGTAATCAATCCTGTCATAACAGCGCTACAGATATATGTTTTGGCCTGTGGCTGATGCAGCTTTATATTGCACGTTTATATTCTGAGGTTGATTTAGTCATGGTTTCCGTGCTGCCCGTGTCATCCTGCTGTGGGACAGAGATTTACCCTGATGGGCTGTTACTTGACCTGACCTCCTCCTTTTTTATTTTCTCTTTGGCCTTTATTGTTCTTTTGAACTCTTCCATGTAAATCTTTTTTCCCCTTCTCAATATTTTCTGCTCACTGGGAACACAGTAGACCGGATACCAGGAGCCACAGTTCCATCCTGCTTCTCAGAACACGGGGGTGTAGGCTTTCCACTTCTCTCCAACTAAGAGAGCATGAGGAAAACCTCACGGGAATCTAAACTGGCACCTCTTATGAGAAAAAAGACATGAAGAATTAATCTCTAGACTTCCACCTGTCAACAAACTCCCCCAAGAAGCCACAAGCCTTTTTAAGCTCCAATTACACAGGATATTGAAAGGGTCATTGATGATGTTCATTTTGTCACATATCACAGATAACTTAATGATTGCTAATTTAAGAGAGTGCTCCCTGGTGTATGAGCTGATTTTGTCATTGTCTCCAGTTATGGAAGTAATCAGTGTTTGAAATCATTGTCTTCTCGAATAAATTATCCTTCTGCATCATTATCATATTCTGATTGATTGGATTTGAGTTGCATTGTGATTGGATTAGCATTAGGTGAGACAAACCCAACCCAATGTAAAATCTATTCAATAAAAACTGCATCTGACCCAGCTCGTACAATGAAACTCATTTGATTTATTCATTAATTTTCCTCATCAAAACTTTTTATTCTCCATCATTTCGATTTTGTCCATCCATCCATCCATCTTCATCCGCTTTATCCGGGGCCGGGTCGCGGGGGCAGCAGCATAAGCAGAGAAGCCCAGACCTCCCTCTCCCCAGCCACCTCCTCCAGCTTATCCGGGGGAACACCAAGGCGTTCCCAGGCCAGCCGAGAGATATAATCTCTCCAGCGTGTCCTGGGTCTGCCCCGGGGCCTCCTCCCGGTGGGACATGCCTGGAACACCTCACCCAGGAGGTGCCCAGGGGGCATCCTTGTCAGATGCCTGAACCACCTCAGCTGGCTCCTTTCGATGTGGAGCAGCAGCTGCTCTACTCTGAGCCCCTCCCGGATGGCCGAACTTCTCACCCTATCTCTAAGGGAGAGGCCAGCCACCCTTCGGAGGAAGCTCATTTCTGCCGCTTGTATCCGCGATCTCGTTCTTTCGGTCACTACCCACAGCTCGTGGCCATAGGTGAGGGTAGGGACGTAGATCGACCGGTAAATTGAGAGCTTCGCTTTTACACTCAGCTCCCTCTTCACCACGACGGACCGGTGCAGCGTCCGCATTACTGCAGCTGCCGCACCAATCCGTCTGTCGATCTCTGGCTCCCTTCTCCCATCACTCGCAAACAAAACCCCGAGATACTTGAACTCCTCCACTTGGGGCAGGAACTCATCCCCGACCCGGAGTGGGCACTTCACCCTTTTCCGGCTGAGAACCATGGCCTCAGATTTGGAGGTGCTGATCCTCATTCCCGCTGCTTCACACTCGGCTGCGAACCGTTCCAGTGCGAGCTGGAGGCCCTCACCCGATGAAGCCAACAGAACCACATCATCCGCAAAAATCAGAGATGAGATTCTGAGGCCACCGAAGTGAAAGCCCTCCGCCACTTGGCTGTGCCTAGAAATCTTGTCCATAAAAATTATGAACAGAATCAGTGACAAAGGGCAGCCCTGGCGGAGCCCATCACCCACCGGGAACGAGTCCGACTTATTGCCAGCAATGCGAACCAAGCTCTTGCAACGGTTGTATAGGAATCGAATGGCCCCCATTTCGATTTTGTTTTTAGTGTTATTGAGCAGTAAGCATACAGCGCAGCACGTCACGATGCTAAGAAGAACATAAACTAAATGTGTGTTTTCCATTTCATGGCATTAGCTGTTTTGATGTTTTAAATGTGAACCATAAATATCATTTAGGATCATGAATTCCTTCTTATTTCAGAGCAGCTGGCATAAGTGATGGATGGAGGGAATTTTACTATACTGCTACTATCTTGAATCTTAAATAAAGCAGGAGGAAGGTTTCTCAGGATCACTCCCCAGTATTCTCCTCATGTATTCTTTGTTTTTCCAGTTATTCACTGTGTATTATTTTTTTCTTGTCCAATTCTTTTTTCTTCTTTTTTTTTTTTTTACCTGAATCGTGCTGGATTTCTTTTCCTTTCCCTTTTTGCCCCTCTGTGTGTGACCTGTGTCTGTCTGGATTAAGTATTTGGAGTTTTGACTGCCTAATGGTGCAATGCATTTTGGCCCTCCTAGGAACTGTTGCTAACATGATCAGACTGAATGAGTAAATTCCTTTGAGCCCATGAGGCCGTCAGAACAGAAGCATATTTGGTAGTCCTGGCAACCTTGCAGCTTTAACCCTGTAACACTAAGTGTGCCATATTTGATACATGAGGGGTTTTTTGAGTCTTTGTGACTTCTACATCATCATTGTGATACCTTTCCCTTCAAAAACCCAAATAAATTGCACAATACATTTATTTAAAAAAAATGTAGTAAATATTATACAAATTAAAAATCCTGTATGCAAATTAATCTCTGATTTTATCTGTATTTTGTCAGGAGGTCAGAAGGTTGCTAGAAATGTTAATGTTTTAGCAATTATTTCATTAATAATTTAGGCTTTACAGGGTTAAGGGACTTTCCATGTCCCAGCCACATGTTTACAACCTCTCGCCTCATATTCTGTTATCTTGCAATTGCATATATTGCATACGTGCATGCATGCAAAGGGGTATCTTGCAAACTGTCTGTATACCTGTATACTGTAGAAAGAAATGCTTAAATGCATTGCTGCAGGTTCCTAATCATTTTAGTATCTTCTTTCAGCATGTTTGTCCAATCTTCAAATAATACTTCTTTCTTTCTTTCTTTCTTTCTTTCTTTGGGAGTATATGTCTGTGATTTTTCCACATTGTTTTCTAAAATATTTCCTACTTTAAGTGCTTATAGAGTGGGTCATGCGTTTTTTGGTAAAAGTAGCTTGGACAATAAGAGGTTTATTTCTGAATGAATTATTTTTGCATCTGCAGAGCCTGAACACTTTTTCTTTTCATTGGCTTTAAATAGTTCAGGCTTTGAATCCTGACTGGATTGCTTAGCATAACGCCCTCTGTTGGCGGTTCAGCAATTTTGGCCACGATGGTGCACAATAACAGGAAGGGAAGAAAACTGTAGGGTACAGATTGCTTCTTTTAGTAGATATTACTGCAGACATGTATCAAAGCCCCAAAACCACAAAATATTTATTATATTAATAGATACAAGTTTATTTATATTCGTCTTTTTCTATTCTCATTTTTATACTTGACATGATTATCTATCTATCTATCTATCTATCTATCTATCTATCTATCTATCTATCTATCTATCTATCTATCTATCTATCTATCTATCTATCTATCTATCTATCTA
>NW_005187411.1:4208242-4238816 GCF_000239375.1 Pundamilia nyererei
ATTAAATAAATAAAACATGCACTATATAGTAAATTTGACTGCTAGATCAGTTGTCTGAGTATTAATTTGTCTTACTTATTTACTAATTAGTGTATAATTTAGTTTGTGTAATTAATCAGTTCCCTCGAGGCTGGCAAAGCCCCCACGATTCTCAGAGAAGGCAGGATTGCCTCCACATGAGGAATTAAGTACACGATTAATGTGTCAAAAACACTTTCATATTAAAGTGTCCATTAAAGTTTCCTCTGCTTAATCTCGACCTTAGAGAGGTACAACTTTGTAGACAAACATTACTTTAATTCCCATAATTCTACTGTAAAATGCAATATAGTAAAAAGTGTCTCAAATATGTAACAACCTGTGCTGCTACTGAATACTGTGGTGGTTATCCATGAACACAACCTGACCTTTACCATTCACAGTTCTTAATATGTGTCTACATGTGTTAACAGCCTTGAAAGAAATTCACAAGTTCAGTAGAAACTACACTTACAAACCTATCTTCATAAAAGATTATTAAAGAACGTCCTCGCTTATGAACTCCAGTAGCGATTCACAGAGCTGATGATGGCACTAGCTACGATGGCACGTTCACCGCTGCCGGTCTACTAGAGTGGATCACACTGATAATCAGCCCAGAGTGGATTTTCTCAAAGAGGAATGTTACGATAAACATGACTCTAATATTAGACTGCCAGCCCCGGGGCACTCATCTTCTCTGCTCTCCAAGGGAAGGTTAAAAGCTGGAACCTCAGTTGAAGCAGATCACACAAGTTTTTAGATGATGTGTTGTAATCTTTTGGTTACTCTTGTGCAGAGAATCGTAACTGCAAACAGTTAAATCGGATAAAAATCTCTTAGATGTTTTTTCGTTTTATGTCTGTTTAGGGTCATTACTGGCAGTGAATGCAAGACCTAAATGTATAAAAGTACTGCATTAGGGAATTGTACTTTACTGAGGGGGAAATTTTCATTTTCAAAAATGAAAAAGGACACAAATTAATTACAGTACAGAATAGGTTAGATATTTGTAGCTCCATACTGTTGAGGTTAACATCTTGTGTCAGGAGAGCAGCCGAAGGTACTTTTTATTTCGTTTAGAGATTTAAAAACAGTAAAGTGTCTTTACTTTCATAGCCTTCCCCTGCCATCCAAGATTTTATGTAATACATGGAGCATCATGGAGTTGCAACAGATTTGTCAGCTGCACATCCATGATGTAAATCTTGGGAATATTATTGGGATCTGTTGACCATGGAGGTCATCTGACTTCAGCAATTTGCTATTATGTTCAAGAAATCACTACCATCACCAGTCTGAACTGTTGTTACAAGCAGAACAGATCCTTGGTTTCATGTTGATTATGTCAAATTCCAACAGGGTTGACTGAATCTAACGAAAAAAATAGCCTTTATTATAGCCAATGAAACATATTTAAATAAATGATAACATAAAGTGAACAAGAACTAACAAAACCAAAACTGGGAAAAACCAAAACATGAAACCTGAAAATCCTGACGCCATGAACCATGGAGACGTGAGGAGGTAAACAGAAAGCTCGACAATGGCTAATAATGGAAGTGAAAACACAGCTGACACGATACCAGAGGGGAAGCAAAACTAAACACACTAAACACGGAACACAAGACTGTCAAAATAAAACAGGAATCATACTGAGACGTAGACTGTGAAAACACACGCTTGACAATAGGACATGGAACACATGACAGATTAGGGAGCTGGAATAGAACACAAGGAGGGGAACACGGGGACAGGTAAGGGGGACGAGGCACGGGCATACACAGAGGACAAGACAGACTTACACAGGAAACAGAAAAAGACACATAAACAAGGAAGCATGGATGATAGCATTAATTAGACTGAAACCTAGCTAAACTATACTAACAGTAAGCACTAGAACTAAAAATGTCCCCAATACATCAAAAGAAATCAGAAATACAAAATAAACTCAAAATGCTAGGTCACTGACCCAGCACCCTGACAGCTGTAGCCCATCTGCTTCAATGTTTGATGTGTTATCCATTTAGAGATACTCTTCTGCATTCTTTTTTGGATAATTTGAGTTGCTCTTGTCTTCTTATGATCTTGAAACAGTTTGTCCATTGTCTTCACCTCTGAGATCAAGAAGGTACTCAGGCCTAGAAAAAGGATAAACCCTAGTAAACCCTGGAGATGATTGTGCAAGAAAATCCCAGCAAATCAGCAGTATCTATGTCTAATTTTATGTTGTAATGGCTAATTTATCATCAAGATTTATTTGTGAAATACCTCTTTGGCTGTTTATGCAATCAGTGTGTGGAGGATATCAACAGCAAAAGCAAAAGTAGTGTCGATGTAGTGCCAGTGTAGCAAAGCATGTGCACAGAGTCTAAGACACATAGTTGATTTAAGGTGTAAGGAGCACTTCTGCCATTTACAATAATCATGGAACAGCTACAAACACATGCAAACAGCCCCTCCATTGCAGATTTTCTGGCATTTTGTCTCTCGACAGAGAACAAACTCTATATCTTAGCCAGTGTTTTAAAGTATAGACTAATCCTTTTGTGTCTCCAACACTGTGAGTTTTTCAGTGTGCACCCATAGCCTAAGCACACTTTCAAGCTCGGTACTCCGGCTGCTAGGCAGTCTGGGTATCTCTCCTCCCACATCAGTGCAGTTGTCTAGTACCCATTAACAAATACTGACCAAGGATGAAGTCAAATTCTCAGCCTGAAATCTTCTTTCAGTCTCCCTCTGGACAAATGATGAATTTAACGGCAGGTGTCTTTTCTGCTGTGCCAGACTGTGGCAGTCAGCAATACCCAGGCTCTGTCCCTAATGAAATAACCCCTTCTGACAGATGGCAAGTACCACTTTCCCTCTGCTGCATAATTTAAACTGACCTCTCTAATTGGACAATGATTCAAGTCATCAGCCAGTGGGAGAAGGTCAAGCCTGCCTGAATCAAATCTTAGTTGAGATGGACAAAGCTTTGTTTATCTTGGGAACAATATCAAAGTAACTCATGAAAACAGAGCTGAAATACATTATTAATGTGCAAGTCTCAGCTCCAAGATTAGCTGCTTTTATGCATAAACAATGCTTCAGTTTGACAGTGTTTTGCTTTATTTTCAGTTTATTCTAATCTCATCTCAGATGTTAAAAACAATTCTTCTTAATCGTCACCTTGAACCTTGAATCTCTGACTTTACCTTTTGTGTTATCATGAAGGATTCAGGTCAGCGTCACAAACTGGAGAGACATCCTGGAACAGTCAGATTTAACAACACAATTTCTCTTTTATTTACCTTTTTGAAATAGTCTTACAGAAAAAGAAGATCAAGACATTTGATCTTCTACCTTCTATTGCATGCACATTGATGCCCTGCCTGTTAGCAGCTCTGCAAAGCCCGTGACTGCTCTCTCACCAAGCTGTTGTTGGTGGTTGGTTGGACCGCAATTTCACAGATAGCCATGTGTAGTGACAGTAGCTGGGAAAAAATGATGGGGAAGAAGCCGGGCTACAAACTGGATTCTTGTTCGACAGGTTTTTGGAAACATCTCTATCACGTCTGATGGATGTGAAATTGTTTTTGGACACAAGGGTCTAGGTTCTATTTTTGCCTAGAACAAGCAAAAATAAATGATTACTTTTGTTTTGAAAGGTTCAGAAAAAGTAATTGTTCAGATTAATATGCATAAAAAAGTGCCTGGATGGATTATGAATATAATGAACAGGCTTATTTATTGCAAAAGAAAGAAGGAAAGAAAAAAAATTCTAACAGCCAACAACAGCAGTTAATCCTATTCACTAAAATATGTGGGTGGGGGTGGAGACTAACAACACAGAGCCTTTCCACCCTGGCACACCAAACCAGGAAAGCCTACTCACTTCAGTGCAGTCATCACATATCAAGGATGCTGCTTATTTCATAGCTGTTAGTGTCGCAGCATCATGGGATTGGACGCAAGAAGAACTAGTCACAGATAGCAACCAAAGAACAAAAGCACACCATAGGAAAGTGCTCTCAAGTAAATTACCGAACTGGTAATGGGAAGGAAGGTCAGTAATGTTCTTCTTCAGGACCTAGAGGAAAGAGTCTTAGAGGCTCAACATGCCTGTGCAGCGAGAACAACAACAAAGCACATTGTTTGTCTGGTAGCTTGGTGTGTAGGACAGAAACAAACTGCTGACCTCTCTTGACATCTATAGGACGAAGAAGAGTTGGGCAGCTTTACAGTTGCACATAGAGGCAGACAAAAACACAAAGAGGCTGGTCGTGAGTGATCAAGCCCTAGCAATTGCGGGCAGTAGTTATCTGGTCTCAGCTGGTTGGCAGATCCCCACTTTTGTTCAGCTGACAGACGAGGGTCCAGAAGGTGACTAACAGGATGAGGCCAGGGAGCCACGTGGCCCCCTCGAGGATTACAAGCAGCAAGAAGAAGGTAAAGAGATTACGCTCAAAGCAGAGCCTGCTTTTTTAACCTTGTAACTGTTGTTACACTGACAGCATGGAAGGAAACTCCTGAGCCAAAATATCATCTATTCCCAGATTCTCTTCCTTTGCCTCTCCTTCCTCCCTTGCTCCCACTGCTCGTCCATTCATGCAATCACCTCTGCAGTGTACTGGGATCCCACAGCATCCAGGAACTAACGATTGCAGAAGCTGAGTTTTGGTGCCTGCCAAGAACTCCTATGCACTGATGAGGAGACTTTTATACATTCTGCTAAAGGACTCGAAATAAGGAGATTCTGGATTTTATTGCTTTTTGCCACAGTCACTTTACAAATGATAACTTTACACTTTAGCCCATCATGCTTTTGAAGTCGGGACTATTCTTAACTTTGTGTCTGTTTACCCTCCAAGCAAGTCAAATCAAAGGTAAGAATCATCTTGTAGAATGAAGAAACTTTCTTTAAGATGCATCTGATTGATAGCTTACTAAAATTTAGAAAATAAAAGTGACTGTTCGCATTCCTTTAAGTTTGGCCAGTGACAAATTATCCTTTAATGCAAAGATCTACCTGCAAGTTTGTTTGTTTTTTAGCAAATTTAGTGGTGAAATTTAGAGGAACAACAGGGTATTTCTGTTTTATGTGCATGAGACTCTGTTACCTAAATTACTCTCCCGGCAGGCTACAAAATGCCAGTTCACCCTCGGAAAGATCTTTGATTTTTAGATGTCAAGCAAATGTCAAGCAGATAGCGAACCACTCTTAAGGTCATGAATATTCAGTGTGAATTAAACTGGTCGTGACATCTAATAGGTGTTCACTGAGAAAGATAGCGAAATTTCAACAGGGATAACATTTTCATCGGCACTGGTTGTCTTGTTCAGTGTGATGTGCCCGGGTGAGCTCATTATCCTGAAGGAAACAAAAGCCATTCTGTTCCCAGTGTCGCAGGACACTAATCTTTTCTGGCTTGTAATTCTGCTGTGGGGCCTTTTTGCGGATGCACTGGGCATTAAGGCCCGTGCCAACACTCCCTCCTTTTGCCTAGGCCCTCGTGTCTGTGCATGTGCAAATGAGGCTTCAAGCAAAACCAATTCAAATGTTATGCTATGAATCTTAGGAAAAAAATGATTTGGCAGCTTAACATGCTGAAATGTTTGGAAACTATTTTGTTCAATCAGTCTGCCTGACAGTCTCTAAACTGGAGGCTACGTTCCTCATAAAGCTACAGGTTACAATGCTAAGCATTCATTGCATTTTCTTGGTCTTATGCTACATTTGGATTAAAGAGTACTGCTCATTTCAAAGGGTTTTATTTATGTAGTGGAGTTACACATGCAACATATTGACAAATGCAAAGTAATGAACATCTGTCTAAATAAGGCTTCTTTATAACTTCCAAGTTTTTACATAGAAATAACATCAAGCATAATGAGGTTTCTCATGTGATGCCATGTGCACAGTGCTCAAGCGCTGTTTAGCATATTGCACGTGATACAACCACTTCTTACTGTGGAAATGTGTTCTTGGAGGTTTCTGACACTCACCAGGAGAAATGGGTTCCAAAGAAGGTGCAGCATCCAAACACTCATAGTGGTTGCTTTAGTTGCTAGAAGACTGGTACGGTTTTGTGTAGTTGCTCTTTCATGCTCTGTAACAACTAGCCTTCAAAGTAAAAATGGCACCCTTTGAAACATGTTGGCTATATCAGCGGTCCCCAACCCCCGGGCCTCGGACCGGTACCCGTCCGTGAGTCGTTTGGTACCGGGCCGCGAGAGTTGAGGCTCAGGTGTGAAATGTATGGTTTTCAGGGTTTTTATCGGTTTTCAGCATTATTTTGTTATTGTTTTTATTGTTTACTCGGTTTTCAGGGTCATTTCACGTGAGTTATGAATAAATTCTTTTTTTCGGTACCGGTACTAGTTTTATTTTGTTGTATTTATCCGCGACACCTTAAATGCCGGTCCGTGAAAATATTGTCGGGCATAAACCGGTCCGTGGCGCAAAAAAGGTTGGGGACCGCTGGGCTATAGCACTAAGCCACAACTTTTACTTTGAAGGCTAGTTGTTAGCAAGAATTTGCAGACAAAGATACAGTCATTTGTGGCAATATACAAGAAACCAAAGCATCACCTTTTCTGGTTTGTGTTGCACTTCTTACTGCAGCCCAAAGACCACCCAGACAGTGTTTGCAATGTCTGTCGCTTACACTCAAACTGCGACCGCAGCAATAAGCTAGTAACCAGTCACAAGGAGGTTTATATCAGCTGGTTTTGGGAATTTTTCCCTAGTGACAGATTGTTGCCAGGCAGTCACCGATTGGTCTCTACATCTGTGTGACTGGAACAGTGACCGTCCAGCAACCAGTCAGTGATTAATCATTTTCCCCTCATGACTGATGGTTGTGGACTGGTCCCTAGGTCACTCGATCCTACAGTGATTGTCACGTGTCCCAAACGGCGGTCAAGTTAATGCCACCTGATTAGCGGTCACATGTGTGCAAAACCTAAATAGGAGACCCTATGGAAACAATCGCCACCAACATACTGTATGACTTCCAAAAAGATTATGAGACTGAAACTAGGACTCAGTCTGGGACTATGTTATAAAAGATGGACACAGCCACAGTGATGTCACCTGGATTTCCACCTTCAACTGAAGCATTGGACTGTCACTGTCTGAGTTATTTCAAAGAAGACATGATAAGTGAGGAATTGATGAGACAGTAGAAACGTATTTTTATAAGGTAGCAGAACTAAGATGCAGATAGTGACACTGCATCCATCTTTTATGTACACTCCAAGGTATTAATTAAATGAAGTTAACATAAATTAACACGGTGGACAAAGATAGAGTGTACACAAGCATTGCCAGCTGCTTGATTGCAACACATATTCTATCAATGTAACAGCTTTGCAATAAAAATCATTTATAATATTGCACAATAACAGTAATTCAAGTACACTGTCCACTCACTGCAAATGTTTAAACTCACTTCTTGAAACTGTCACGTATGACAATGTTTGTGATTCACAATGCACTGGTGCAACATGCAAAACAGCTCCGTGTGCTTTCATAGATATGCAAAATTTAAGTACTGAGATAGCCCACTCTCTGTATCTCCCCAGAAATATACCAGCTTCAGCTAAAAGCTCTGAGTCGAATACAATTGCAACAGTAATTACACACTCCCTATTTCTATTTGTCCGTATTCTTCATTCTCTATCCTAATCCTGAAAAGGCACAGTTTTCTGTTTGGGCTCAATGACCTCCAGACTCTGTTTTGGGGCTCATAAATCCCAGCTTATTCTCTTAAGAAGTCCTCAAAGGTTTGCCACCTGGCACGACAATGATTGCTTTCTTCTAAAATAGCTTTATTCAATGGGGTAACTGTGTTGGAGAGACTGACTGGCACACTAGCTTTTGTAATGGCGCACAATTACCTTCCTGTAATTCACCAGTGTCACTGAAGCTCGTAAAGATTATTTAATTAAACTGATCAGAAAATTAGAGCAGCTCTCATCCTCTGTGCAGCATCTCAGCGGTATAATTCATGGAAACAGGGGAATCTGTGTCATTTCTTCAATGCCTTCATTTGCAGAATTGTTCTTTTCTAACCACTGTAGCTAAATTCAATCTCTTTAAGGTTTGCCATAGATGCACACCCTTATTCGACAGTAATCCACACGCACGCATTTCTGCTCATTCATACTTGGACGTGGCCCAGCACGATCTCATCGCTTACTCTTTTAGCCACTCACTAGTCTCAGTGACGTAACGTGGGTTAAGCTGCACAAGGTCAATTCAACTTAGAAAGACTTTCTCTATATGTCTCTGCATTTTTCCAGTCACAAACAAGCACCTCTAAGATTTAGTCTCTGGATGTCTTCATATTGAAGTAAACTTACAAGCTTGAATCAGTGTCTGCGCCTTTAAAATATAATTAAATCACACACAGAGGCTGTCTTTGGATTAGACAGTCCTAAAATACATGTACTCTATGTGTGATTTCCTTTTCACTACAAATGCTCTTTAAAAGCAGCGGTAAAGCAAGCAGCAGTTAACATACCGTAGCACAACTAAACAGATGGCACCTTGCTGGATAAAATACCTGTCAAATTAAATTCTCTCTGGTGATAGTAAGTGCTGGCTGCCCATTTTCTGATATGACAAGATTAATAATGGTTATTTGAAAGGGCATGACAGCATTTTAGGATTGCGTTTCCTTAAATCTGGATGGATTTTTTTGTGAACCACCTTTTAAAATGTGGAATTCTTCATGTGAAATATATTTTGGCTGTCTCGGTCTTATTTTTAATTTTTTAAACCCGGATGAGGCGATATTTGGGTGAGATGATATAAAGCTGGAGCATTATCAACATAGACGGTATAAAAAAATCCCATGAAGTCACATCATGAAGCCTCAGCGTTTTTGCCATTGCTGCTGCGACTGTGAAGCTGCATACTCATTGGCTACTGACATGTGATGGACAAGCTGTTAGTCACTAAACATATCCTGAATAATCCGCTTATCTGACTCTTGATCACATGATGATGATAATTGAATAAAACTGATAATTGATAAATGATCATAATTTACAAGATGAGCCTAATGTTCAATTCAATATGACCTGAGCACCGAGGTCATGACTTCTATGGAACCAGAAGTCTTTTGAAGGCATTTGTGCTTTGACTTCACTTTTTAGAAGCAGAAAATATTTAAATTTTATCCTGTAACACTAGTGAAGACTGACAAACCTGTTTAGCAAGGTCTGTAATTCATTGTGATATTAAACAGGAAATTGATGGCTAATTCAAAAAACAATAATACGCTTATGCCAGATTAGTTGGATTCCCATCAGCAAGAAATAATGAACCTGTTAAAAATGCAAATAACAAAGAAACACGTTGCTGTTTAATGCAAACCATTCAGCCCAATTTATGCACAATATGTGACTCACTTTGGAGCATTTAGTACATGGAGTGCAATTTTACCTTTGTTTTGTCACCCATCAGTTGTTAATTATCCCAGCCATCCACACAAACACTTGTACTGCTGCGGGAGAAATCTCACACCAACCTGACAGTCAACAGAATTACATCCACTTATCATGAAGTGTTTGATTATTCATGTTGCGAGTAAAAACATTCTGCCTGACTTAATAACTTCTTCTTTGTGACTCTTGCAGACCTTAACGACCACAGTTTTTCTGGACTCAGGGATGTAAAGTACCGACACTTTCTGGAAGCTTCCAGGCCAATCCCACATGCAACCAATGTCAGAGCAGAGCAGGGTGGACATCGGGGAAAGAGGTCAACGATCTTCACTACGGGTGTCAAAGTGTGTCCCCAGGAGAGTGTGAAAGCAGTCATCGGCAGCCACCGGGCCTATTACAAACTCAGAGGTGAGATGAAATGAGCAGTGTTAGACTTTAGTATAAGCTTATACTGTACATGGAGTCTTTAAACATTTACTTTGTGCCTAATCACAGCAGAGTGTATTAGTATAACAAGCCTGTCCTGAAATATTTAGTCTATTAGAATAAGGGGCAAACGGAGATGTCCTAGCAGTTGAATGAACAGCTACCAAATTGGATGTTTTATCCAATCAAAACATTTTGTAAAGACAAGGTTTAGTCAGCTAGGTCCATAGGATTTTAAACCAGTGGATTTTAGAGCAATCGATATGTGACTAACATGTAATTCAGGAGTTTTAACAAAAGCAAATTACCTCAATTTTTAAACATAGTCCCACACATTCACCTGATACTTCTACGAGGATTCACATCATCAATAAATGTTAGTGACCTGGTTCCACTGGAAGCTGTAGATGCCTGTGCCACCATCTCTGATGGATAGTCGATGAAGTATATTTATATTTAGTCTGTCTAAAGAGTTTTTTTCCAGGACTATGAAAGGCTAATCTGGCTTTGCTGTTCTTGAGTGTAACCAGTGGTTTGTATGTTGTTATAAATCCTCTGTATTCATGAAGGAGTCTCTTGACTGTTGATTTTGATAGTCTTGTTGAGAGTTTCTTGACTTAGTTAGATGTTGTGAAATAGTTTTTCTTAACCAAGAGAAGACTTTGGGGATCATCTACTTTAGCTATCTTCTGTGTCCAGAGCAGGCCAGCGAATTCAGTCTTTTTAAGAATATAGCAGATTTTTTTAGCCATCAGAATTGTTTTCTGAAGGCCAAGAAAGATGCCAAGCAGATTGACTTTACCAAGTGGATCATCATGGCCTTGCCATATTGGTCCATTTGATTGACCTTTACTATAATTATGTATTTATTTGATTTGATTTTCGGTTGTTACAGACGGGACAGACATGACTGGGGGATAGGACAGGGAGAAAGAATGAAAGAAAGAGAGGAAGAGAAAGAAAAATAGATGGGAGAAGAGATTGTGAGACAGGGGGAAGACAAAAAAAGAAAAACAACAATGTAACAGATTGTTGATTGAACCACTGGTACAGTTTTTGCAATCTCTCTGAAGAGTTTATTTTGTTTTCCCGTTGTAATGAGGGCCCCTTCACTTGCATCAAAACTCTTTGGACCTCATATTTAGAGTTCCAGTGAACATCTAACAAATACAAGTTCAATACTTGAAATAAACTAATGATTTTTCAGTGTCTATTTGTTATAGAACAACATGAAGACAGGCCGTATCAGGCCAATTTACCTTGGAGCCTCTCCCCTTATTTTAAAGCTGAAAGTCTGCACTTCAATCACATCAAATTGTTTTTTTTATTTGCAAAAGAGTTTGTTCTAAGTTCCGTCATTGCTTTGGTCACAGACCACATTGCCACAATAGATTTAATGGCGCTATGTCTCTAAATCTTAATGAATCTCACTGAATACTCCCTCATCCATGGTATGATTTTGATATTTTAAAAAAATCTTTAGATTCTAGCTACACTGCAAAAATCCCTTGTCTAAGAAAGATGGGTTATCAGTGATTTAATAAGCTAAAATTGCCACCTTTGTCATTGCAATTGGTTATTTAAGTGTCCCAAAACAGCTGCAGTGGCATATGATTTTAAAATGAGGCAGATTAATTTGTTGTATGGGAGATGCTCAAATCATTACAGAAATGATTTTATAAGAGAACAAATTTCCCATGGGCATCAAGTTATTGAACAATATGGTGCTTGTTTCAGCCGCAGATGCGGATAAAAAATAATGTCGCTTCGGGACAGCTTTCTGTTTGTAATTTTAATTTTCGCAGAAATGTCACAGGCACAGAATGACTTTTGAATATACACTTTGACATTTATGAAACAACAGCTATAATACTGTTTGTTGCGGTCTCTGTTATTTCACATTAAATCTGTTTTGTGATTGAATACATCTATAAGGTACTGTTGTATGTGTGCTCATATGTAAAGCTCCATTGAAATTCCTCCCCAAAGCTCATAATAAGCCAACTGTAACCTGTAAATCATGACTAGCTCTGTATACTAACCGATGGCAGGACTAATATCAACAGCCCTCTTTAGCCTGAGTTACGTAATTGTTTTCTAGCAGGAATTCACCTCCTGTCTATTTATTTTTTCTGTCCTTTTGATTTAAATCAGATTAGATGGTGTCTTTTTTGGTAGTACTTTAAAAAATTGTGATTCATCTTCAGTTTGTCAGGAAGCAATTTGGGAAGCTTTTCGGATTTTCTTGGACAGAGTGCCAAACTCAGAAGAGTACAGGGCCTGGGTTTACACCTGCCAGCATGAAAACCTCTGCATGGACGACTTGGCTCACAATTTCAGCAGCTCTCAGGAGCACCTGGACATGGTCGCCAGAGTGAGTGTGGAAGTCCACTTTCCATAACAGTACATTTGTACTCTGTGCTTGCTTGGTGTAATAGTAATGTAATAGCTGATATCATTTTGTGTGTGTGTGTTTGTTTTTAATTTCCAGAGAGTAGCTGAGGAAAATGAAGGGTAGGTAAACTTCCCTCTGAAATGTGAAAGTGTTTTCTGTGCGTGGAGTCATTTTTTTAAGAATCAGCTACACTCCAGAAAGGAGAGGCTTTTCTTTTCTTTTCTTTTCTTTACTTTTCTGTAACTGTGTAAAGTGCCTAGTAATTGCCAAAAGACTGACAGTTTTTTAATATATGTTGTTTTTGCAACAGCAAATATTTTTACACTCAATTACAAACAGAAGAATGTTGCAGATTTTTTTTAAAAAAAATGGTGAAGGTGAAGATCCCTGAAGTTTTTTAAATATAATTTTTCTTCCATTTTCAGAATTGAATCTGGGACTGCAGAGCCAGGAAGTGAATGTGAGTTTGACAGATAAACACCATTAAGGTTGAAGCAAAACAGACTTGACTTAAGCCACAACCACACGCCGAGAGATTGGTTGGCAATCCATTGGCAACCAACAGTCGCTAGGGAAAATATGCATTTCCCGACTGGTTGGCGAGTAGTTGTGTCGTTTTGGGCGTCATAAAACATTCATAAAGATATCATGATTTAACTTATATGTTGCTTTATTGTGTCAGGCACCTGGACTCCGCCTGTGATTCTCCTTCCAACTGAGGCTGATGTGGTAGGTCAACTATAACAGTTAGAACATTAACTCATTGTCAAGTTTCAGATTTTTAATTAGTAGTAAAAAAATGCCATGTGGATTTTGGTTTGCTAGGTAAAAGAGATAAACCCCAGCATGATGAAAGAAAACTATGAAGAGTATATTGTTGAGTTCAGGATCACCATCGTGGATCCGACATACAGCGAACTGCTCAGTAACCCCGAGACTGCACAGTACAATGACATCGCCCGAGACCTCAAACAAAGGGTGAGTTTAAGCATCAAGTCCCCCTCTGTATCTTACTCCTGTGATCGTCTTATTCTGTCATTAAAAACAAAAGCCCTTCTTAATGGCGGTGTTATGTAACAAGGTATTCGTGATTGCCAGCTTGTATTACATTGCAGCATTAGGTCTAACACACACCCTGATTGATTTAACAGCTTTAAGGGTAACTGCAGGACTTAAGACTTCTAAATGAGCGTGAGCCTGGAATAGTAAGTTCTAATGATCTCTGACTAAGAAGGCCGGGATAGATTCTCACCACAGTTCAAACAGCCACTAACGCAGAATTTCGTTAAAGAAATAGGTGTAACAGTCAGCGAAAAAATAACGTTTTATTTGGGCAGGTCTGTGAAAAACTAAAGACACTCTTACGGCTTCTACAGGAATTACGAGTGTAAGTAGCAGCTAACAGATTGCACATCTGAAACATTCAGGTGTGTGTTAGCACTGTACAATATTTTTTTGCTCGTGGAAATTGCAAAAAAACAAAGCAAAAAAACACCAAAAGCTTCATCTCCATGAGATATGTGGAGATATATTTATCACAATCTGCAGCATCACGTTCGATGAGAAACAAACACAGCATATTCTAATGTTAAATGTGAGCTTATCTCTCCAAAAGCTAAAGCTAGGCTAAAACTGGGTCATGCAACAGGAGAGTGATTCTAAGCACAGCAGTAAAACATCAACAGAATGACTGAAAAAGAAAAGAATCAAGGTGTTGTAATGGCCTCATCGAAGTTCAGATCTCAATACAATTTAAGAGAGCTGAGGATCTACGAATGCCCACAAACTTACTTAAAGTCATTACTGCTAAAGGTGGTTATTGCAGCTATTGAGTCATGAGGTAATTCAGTAGCTTGCATGAGGTACTTAGTTTTTTACAGGACTCCACAGAGTCCTAAGCTATCCTGTCAGTACCATACATGTTCTTTATCAGCTTTTTCCAACAGGTTGAAGCTGTATGAGTGTATGAAAGTCCCATTCCATTAAATAAAAATGCTGCAGATGTGTTTTGCATCATTCTAAATATGCATTTTTCTGCATGGGGCTGCAAAGAGTGTGGACAGATTTTCTAGTAAGTGTAGTGTCAGGGAGCTGTTTACCTAGTTCATGTAGCTTTCAGGGCCTAAGATCTTGGAATAATGTTAAATCTGGTGAATTGAGAAAATTGCATTAATGCTGACTTTAGTTCACTGTGGGCATTACAAAACTTCCATATATGCCTCATGATTGCAATAGTCATGCACTCCATAATGTCCAAGCTGGATTCAAAAACTCCAAGTTAAAAATTGCTCTAATTTTTTTTTTAACAGTAACAACAGAAAATTCTAGGATTTCTTTCACATTTGTTTTAATTATTTTAATGCTCTTTTCATTTTTTCTGCAGATGCTTCATGTGTTTGAAAAAGTTCCAGGATTCAAAGAGATACGTGTTCTGGGATTTCGGTGAGTTAAAAGAGGATTAATTAGGTTTATCGTAAAAAAAGAAAAGAAAAAAAAAGAACATAGAAATGGAAACATTGATTACGGTAAAAACACATCCTTCTTTAGTTTTCCCTTAAAATAGATTTTATTGAAACATTTCATTGCTTATGTCTCGAGAGAAGCTATCCTTTCTCTGTTTCATCTTATCTTTTGGCTTATGCCTGAGTGAACAACTATTACCACTGTCAAAGGAGCTTGCAAAGAAAAGCGTCTGGACTTCTTTAAGTTGCTTGAAGACGTTTCACCTCTCATCCGAGAAGCTTCTTCAGTTCTGAACTGAAGAAGCTTCTCGGATTACCACTATTACCACTGGAGTCTGTGTGTTGTGAGGCTTTCTGACATGATTTATCTTGTTGCTCAGACTGGAGGATGTGTCTGTACGGTATGCTGTGGTCTTTAATGGAGAAACAGAGCTGAATGAGGAACCTGAGGGTTATGTCACAAACACAGGGGAAGACGTAAATGCTCCTAAACTAAAGCACATCATTGTAAAAGCGTTAAAGCAGGAGACATCACTACCACTGGACATACAGACACTAAGCTTTGAGGCTGGTAAGCAAAATATCACACATTTACCTGAATTAGATATTAAGTTTGTGTTCAACATTGAAGTATTTTAACACTTCCTTCTCAGTAACCACAGTTTATCCAGTTGCTGAGCTCAACTTGAATCCTGTTGAGACTGTAATATCCGAGGACGACACCACAGAGGCACCAACAGAGGACAACGCTCTCACCCAAAGTTTCTTCCCCACCTTGGGAGTGATTGAAACCGCATTCGAAGCTTCTACTGTCAAACCAGAAACACACACGTTTGTGCCTTTCATCCCCAACATCCTCCCAGAAGTCACTTCTGCCTTCACAGTGGAGAATCCTTTATCGGCAGCTGTAGAAGAGGAGTCCACAAACGATGCTGCAGAGGAGGCCGTTACACAAGGAGCAAAAGTGGAGACTCTCACAGAGCAGGTGGAGGAAGCGGAGACAGAGGTGGAGGAAATACCATCAGCTGAACATGAAGAAGGAGGTGAGGGTGAATCAGAGGAGGAGGTAACAAAAGGTAAGGCTTCCTCAGGTTAAATGTTTATAAAGCGGGATGTTTCAAGAAGTGAAAGCTCTATTGATTAACCCACCAGTCTGCGTAGTGGGGATTCCATTAAGAGGTATTGACAGATAACAGGAAGAACTCAACAACGTGGCCATCATTATTGGTTTTCTATATCTTGTTTCTCTTAATGGTGGTAAAGCTGTTGAAGGATGACCTGCTGTTAAGGGCTGGGCAGCTCAGATACATAAACAACATTAGTGAGGATCGAAAAACAAAAGACACCCAGGCAAGAAAAGTAGGGAAAAGGAGCTTACAGTAAATTTTCAAAATTAACAGAAAAAGCCAGGGAAACAAGAATACAGATAGTAATATATGACAAAGTTGTTCCCAGTTGTTTGTACAGAACATTCATACTTCAGAGGAAATAGGAATGTCAGTACAATTAGATGTGGTGGTTCAGTTGTGCAGATGGAGATTTTTCATGCTGAGAGGATACATTATATTAGAACCCATTACTAAGTAACAACCTGCCGGTGGTCAAGTCATTACATTCTCATGCTGTGCAGGCCAACTTAAACCAGCAACAACTTGATTTTTAAATTCCAGACAAGTTTCCAAAGAGACTCAATATATCATGTCCTCGGGCATTGAGAGAAATGTGTATATAAAATGATGCACGACACATGTGCTGTATTATTATTTAGAGGAATGAGTAGGAAAACTTACAATGCCACTTAAGTTCACTGATGTTTAAAACCCTGCCACAGCAATACAGTCAGGTTAAGTTGTGGACCTTGAGCCACTGTAAAATTTGTATTCTTTTCATTGAAGACATTGTGTTGTAGATTTGCTGCAGTGCTTCAGAACATTTTCCTGTTGCATGACACAGTTTCAGCCAAACTTTGGATGTCAGACAGATGGCCTCAGATTTGATTCCAGATTATTTTGGTAAATAAAATCCTAGTTGATATTATTTCACAATAATGTGATTTGTTCACATGCATCTTTCCAAAGCTCTTCATAACCCTTCCTAAGGATCCGTATCTGTTCAGTCTTTTTCATGTATTTTAACATTTAACATGCTAATTGAGGCCTGTGGAGTCTGAAAGACAGTTTTTAGGGGTTGTTTTTAATTTCACTGAGCATTGCATGCTCTGACTTTGGGATTAATTTGCCAGCAGCTCTTTTGAATATTTTCTACTCGGGAATAATCTTTTTCACTTTAGAATAGTGAATTTCAAATTGTTTGAAGATTACCTTACGACACTTCCCTTATTAATGGGCAGCAACTTTTGCTTCTCTAAGATCATTGTTAATGTCTTTCCTCCTTGGCATTATCTGAAAACACACCTGAATGCACCAGACCAGCAAACATCTGGTCTACAGAGGTTGTGAAAGTTGCTGATGAACAACTAACAAAGTGCATTTGATTATCAGCACCTGGCTGCTACTTACAGCCTAATTCCTATGGAAGATGTAAGAGTGATGTGCAAACTTTCTTTTTCACATGAGTGGAGAAATTTGGTGAGATTTTGGCATTATAGTTTGTCTTTTTAGTCTCTCTACTTACAGTTAGGCTAAGCAAGGATAACAGTTTCTTTACTCTTGTTCTAAAAGATGAAATAAATATAATAATTATACGAAGAAACAACAATAAAAGAAAAGAGAGAGCTGTAAGTAACTATGGTTTAATGAAATGGAACATGGAGTGAATATTAAAATGACTGAAGTGACTTGGCTAACAGCAACAGCAGCAGATCAGGGTATTAAATAAATGTGACTGGCATGGCCTCAGACATACAGTCAAATGATCAAAGCAGGGAGATAACAAGATCTGGCTCAAACAGCATCCTATGATTCATAAGTCGCCTGCAAGTGGTGCAGCTAGACAGCTAGTTATTTTTGTCTTCTGTGCAACAAATTTATGTGGAAGTACACCACAAAAAATTATACATAATATGCTTTTTGGGGTAAACTTCAGATACTCAAAAAATAAATAAATATATAAGCACTGTTGCTAAAGTGTTTTTTGTATAAGATATTTAAGATGATAAGATATCCACATGGGAATAACTGCTGTAGATGAATGGTTCCACATAAAAGCTCTCCTAGAAAATTATAGTTACTAATGTAACTCAAATTCTATGATTGCTCATGCTGATCACTCCTTGTATCATCCTGGCTCTGCCTGTATTCCAGTTATGGTCATACATAACAATAAGTGTACAAGTACATTTAAATGCAAAATATCTTCTTCCTTTTCCTGCTGTGTTTTACGTTCAAGAACCCAGACAAGCTGATGGGGAGAATGAGCATCCAGATCAAAAGGATGAGGACCTTTCTGTAACAACTCCAAACCTCCAGCCTAAGGAAGTTATGACTGATGCTGAGGTTTTGACTGACCTATCACTGCCTACTTACCCTATCCCAATTTTGGAGATGTCTATCACAGAAACAGCAGCACCAGTTTCCACACCATCACCACTTGAGGGCAAAGTCCAAGGCATTGAACCAGAAACAGATGTGAAGTCTTTGCCATCCCCTGTGGACAGCAGCAAAGCCCCTGAGGATGCCAATGAGTCAAGTGGAGGGCACAGTGGAGTAGCCCCGGTCTCAGTGGACCTTATTGCTGAGAGTTCAAACAGTCAAAAGAAAGGAGGACAGAGTCAGAATGGTACAGAGTTGGTGTCCAAGCCCCATGAAGTGGAAAGTGGTAGTGGAGTCGCCTCAGAGTCTGAAGAACGCCCATATGAGTCCACTGCTGCCCCAATCATTAGACAAGCCAGCACACCTCTGATGACAGCAGTGGATAAGAGCAAAGAGTTAGTGGTTTTCTTTAGCTTGAGGGTCACTAACATGATGTTTTCTGATGACCTGTTCAACAAGAGCTCTCCTGAGTATAAGACACTGGAGAATACGTTTCTTGAACTGGTAGGTACACAAGCATTTGTGCTTGATATCGTGCTTCTCCATGTTTCATTCTCATACTTGCTTTTGTAGCCCAGAGATGAAAACTCTCAGTTTCAGAAAGTGCAACCATGTTTCCAAAAAAACTGAAAGTCACTTTGTGTTAATAAAAGCACAACTGAATAATTTGCCAATCGGTTAAACCCTACACAAAGAGAAATATCCAATGTTTAAATCAGGATTTGTTTTAAAAAAATGTGTTTACTTTTTATATAAAACACCTTAAAAGGGTTATTGTTCCAACTTTTTGGGAATGGGGTTTGGGAATTTCTTATTCTCTGTTTTGTTGTTCTATATTAGTGAGGAAGCACAGTGCAATAAGCCTTATCCTCACACCAGCTTTTAATCCCAAGAAGTTATTGTAATGAATTATAAAAAGTTATATTTTTCATTATTAAATGTTGTTTTCATTATTTTGTAAAGTGAGGTAAAGCTTTAAACAATCGCCAAGGTGGTAAAATGATTCTGTTTCACTCAGACACAACACTCTGGGTCCAGAAATTCGCCAAACCCTGGAGCTTCCAGTAAATCTGGGCCTAGGAGACAGACGACTTTAGCCTCCATACCGGTATTTTTTTCCATATTGGAACCGCAATATAATTCTAATGCCTCAGAGAAAGTTAACTAACCTTTTCCAAATGCAGTAACTAAAAAATCACGACATCTCTTAACATTTCTAACAGTTCTCATTTATTCAGCTTTAAACTTAAGCTTTACTTTCAACCTTGTAGTAAATTATAGACTCTCCTGCTAGCCTGCTACAATGCATAGTTTTTATCTGTAAGTCTGATTCTGTTTAGGGGGTTTGACTTTGTGTGTTTCGCCTTAATGTTTGACTGCAGTTTTGCTTTTACAGCAAGATGTACTATGAAGAAAAGTTGTTTTGCTAGTGCTTTGCTTAATGAATCATCAAATCCCAAATTTTAAATGTAGAATATGTAAAATTCAAAACCAGGCATGAGAAATTTTGTGCCGCCATGCAGACGGCTCAACAGGTTTTCCCTAAGTTGAGAATTAATACCAGTCACGGGGCATATCATGTTAAAAAGAAATAACCTTCTCATGTCTAGGTTATGTGTTCAGCATAGTTGACCATGGTGATGTTGCCAAGCTAAAAGAGAGTCACCATTGTGACACAAAAAACTCCTGTTGCATGGCCTCAGCTTACTTATCTTACCTATTAATCTTGCTTCCTGGTACAACTCTGAAGTCTAGACTCTCTTTGACTCATTGTCAGCATACTCCTGGTTTCTGCAAACAGAGGGGTGGCCATGGGTTTCTCAAAAGTTTCTCTATAAAAAACAGTAATGATTTTCTTTATTGCTCAATCTGTGTCAGGTTAGCTTAGCACAACATATCCCATTGGCCACTTGAGGTCACTGACCCCAACCAAGTAACAGAGCATCACATCACCGCTCATAAAATCAGTCTAGCTAGCTGTTTCCCCACATTTCAGCTCTTAAAGGTTGCCTGCAAACTTTAAGGATCCTACATTTTTGTGCTAAGTTAGCTAAATCAGAGAGAGTCATATAAATCTGTGCACCTATTTCTTTAAAGTACAACACTGAAAGCAAAACATCTATGTAGTTATCCGTGCTTACAAACTTTGTGGGAAGTACTGCAAATGTGCTACTAGCTGACATTGCTTTGTTATTATTTGTGAGCCTGTGAGTTTAAATTTACGTGTAAAGTGTATACTTCTTCAGGTTTTATCTTTTAAACTGGGAAATGCAGTATGCAGTGAAAGTGTCCTGCAGTTAGCTATTCACCGCAATCTCTGACATTTATTTTTGCATTGTCATTTATTTATTGGTATGTGTGATTTTTGCTTGTTTGGGGCCTTAAAGATTAACCCAGAGAGTGGTGGAGTAAATAGTAAATAAGTGGGCCAAGAAAATATAGTAGAGATGTCACATAGCTTTGTGAATTTTGTATATGTTAGAAAGCAACCTAGCTCAGGGCAGTGTGAGTCATGGGACCTTGGTCTGCCTTAGTCATTGGTTGTGACCCGAGGTAAGAAGCTTTAATTCTAGTCAGTTCCAGCACCACACACATTATGCTATTAGTGGTTTCCATCTGCTTAGTGTGATGGCAGTAAAGTTTATATGGACATCTGCATGCATTTTGCATCATTTATTCTGAATGGGTACCTGTCAAAATAGGCACACTGTATATATGTACTACTATTGGCCAAGAGAAAATGAAATAAAGCCAATCACAAGCTGGACAATGTTATGTTATTTTATTTGGATATTTGAGTGTATGACCTGCATATATTTTATTTTCCCCCCAAAAAAGAAGTGTACATTAGCTGCTGGCATGTATGTACATGAGGACGATGTCTCTTTAAACCTGCATTTGCTACAAGCATCAAAGAAAGAGGCATCACTTGACATCTCTGTTTAGTTTTGATGCTTGCCCCTAGGTATTTTTAGGCTCACTCAGAAGAGCCCTGCGTTCTGTGTTATGTAAAGACCTTCAAATCAAGAAGAAGCAGCAATACAAACTGGATTGTATGCATGCAGTCATGCCAGTGGGCATAGGGAACATGTGTATTTAAACTATATATAAATATATATATTAAAAAAATATGCATAAAAATCCTGAAAGAATAACACAAACAACACTCCATCTCCAATCTTTAATGGTTGCCCAAACCCCAGTTTCTGCAAATCTCCTTGTTAATTAATGTATTTAGCCGTTTTCAGATGAGTGCACTGGTAAGTATTTACTATACTTAATATATTATTTTGTCAGCACCCATTAGGATTTTTCAGTCTTCCTTTAAATGGGCTTTTTAAATAAAGACAGGCCCCAGTGTATCCAGGCGGGGTTATAAATCACTAAAACAATAACGAAGAAATGTCAAATAATGCATATGATGCAGCCCATTTAAATGGATGCAGTGTTTTCGTTGTTTAGTTCAAATATACATGAACAATTAGCCTTCATACCATTTACCACACTCCCCCATTACTCCTGTACCTACTGGTTTGTGAAGCAACCAATAAAACTGGATATGGAGGTTGGAGGGACTTAGTTTGATACAGCAAATCAAAAAAATTAAAAACTTATGGAAGCAAAATACTTCTTGGGACTTTTGACACAGATGCAGGGATATTTCATTTGGGTTTTCCAAAGCAAGAACCAGTAGATACATGTGTAACCTCAGAGAAGCAAATGTGATTGTGTCAGACTGATGAAATCATAGTTTGTGCCATGCATCCTGCAAAGGTTTAGTGTATATATATATATAACATGGCAATTTAAAGTATCTTTAGCGTCTCAGTACAGACTCTAGTGAGAATTCTTGTAAAGAAACAAGCTTTGACCTTACATGAAAGTCAATATAGCTGGATTGGTCATCTAAAGTGGGCGATTATAACTCAACGATTTTCTGCATTGAGACAAATGGATGACCAAACAACAGTGTGAATGTGTATATATATTGCAAGCTGTGGCCCATTTGTACTGGATGGTGGACCCTCCAGTAGCTACACCTTCCTTAGCTAAGACTGTTAGCTATAGGGAGCTAGCTGAGAGTAAACTGCTTGTCAATGATAAGTGAAATAACCAGATCAGAGCAGAGCTCCTTAAGGCCTCTTATCTCCCTCTCAACAGCCAGGCCTGCTAAAGCATCGTAATCTCTCTCCCGCACACTGTGGTGGTTTGATGTTTGCCTCATCTGTAGTGAACATGGAGTGGCTTGAAGGAGAGTGGTTCAGATCGATGGACATTGATGTAGGCCCATTACTTGAGCTGGTTGACTTCCTTCCTGCCTAAACAGCTCTGCAATCATTGGTTCGAAGTCCCAAAAGATTGGCTTCTCACTTATCTGGACTGCAAAGTCTGACAATGCGGGGATATTTTAAACATGTCTGCATGGGAAGTTAACTTTAACTTAAAGCTAAGACATGGCTGTGTAAATATAGAGTTCCAGACAGGTGCTGTGTTGTGTACTGCCTTTTAAAAGAAGAAGGCAGCACAGACGCAGTGAAGCCAATGTGTTTGTGCTTGTTGAGTTTTGTTGGCTATTTGGACCAATGAGTTACCTTATTGCATTTATTTGTAAATTAACACTTTTACCATCTACTTAACAAGTTTAACTGATATAAATCCCCCTAGTGTCAGGTGGCAAAGGAATAGCAGTTATCTGTGCTCCCAGAATCCTCTGTTCTCAGGGTCTGTATGTTCAATATTGTGGTGTTTGGGTCAGCATTATCATTTTACATGTGCTATACACTATAAGCAACTATAGATTATGCTTTTATGGTTCTCATGCGTTGTCCAAATACTGACATATAGCAAGATCCTTGGAACACTGGACCCTTTCCCATTACATGCCATACAATATAAGCCCGGGGGGCACGGGACCCCGTGGAGCATATGCGGGTGGCTGTAGCTCAAGACTTCTAATTAAAGTGTAAAGCACTTTGAGTTGTTGATAATACCAAAATTGAAGTAAATAAACTCATCACATTTATGTAGAACTCGAGAGATCGTGACCCTTTTTTATATTTCTCATACTTCTTTGTCATGTTTCCATTATGTATCATGTAAATGTAGAGAACAACCTAACAACATAGCGTTGTTCCTGCATCACTATAATGTTTTTCTGAGACAATCAATCCAGCTGTTGACATTTTAGAGCTTTTTAATTAGAGAAAATATTACTCAGTGTAGAAGTTTGTCATCGGGTTTTTCTGCCTGGCTTTTTGTCGCATGGTTACCATTGTGAAATATTCTATTTGAACCCAAACATTATTTTCCCCCTTAACCTTAAAGTAACCACTGTAATGAAACCATGAAGGAAAAAACCAAACAGAAATAAAATCAACACATTAACAAAGTAAAATCTAATCAGTGTTGATGACAACTGTAGACCTACATGGACTTTATTTTTTTGATAGGATTTCTAAATGAGTTGCTGCTTGGGTTCCTCACCTCTTTTTCCTTAATTACCTTAATTAATGACAGCTCAACAACATGGTTGGTCAGTTAGGTAATGTAACATCTTAGGAAGAAAACCAGCATAGGAATGACCCTGCAGTTACTGCTAAATATGCTAAACAGGCCTACTGTGTGTAGTTTTTTCTTTCCTTTTTGTGTCATTGTAATTCATTTCTAATTGGATGCTATGGCATTTTAAAAAAAAGCTAAAAGGAAAAAGTTGTAAAAAACAAGTAGGAACAGCAGCAAGGCCTCTTCCCAGCTAGCATGTAACAGATTATTAAAAAAATGGATATGATACGTCTCAAATCAGTCTTGACTATGCTTCTCCTGTGCTTTATGTTTGTGGGGCAGTGTTACCACAGTAAGGCTGTAGTGATGCACAGATACTGGATCCAATAAACATTTACTGTCTGCCTTTGTGTTACTTTAAGGCACTTTAGATAAAAGCTTTCACTAAACAGTACAGTATATATTATAGATAGACTTGAGTTAGGTTTGTTGTAAGTGTATCATTTTTTGTCCCTGTGTTTTCTGACTGTTTTGCGACTAGAGTTAGCATGATTTGTGTTCTTATACTAATGCCTATGAACATAACCCTAATTTTATTCTGGATCTAATTACACAGCCTGAGCAGTGATGCCAGGATTTCATGCTTGCATCAAAATTTAATTATGAACTATTCATAGCATTAACACTGCAAAAAGTGACCTGAATAGCAAATTAAAAAAGAAGAAGAAGAAAAAGCTGTTGAATCATAGTGGCAGAATTAAATACTTCTCCTCCCCCGGGACTTAATCTCAGGAGGGAACAGCTCTTTTTTGACATAGGGTGGCACGTGTCTGGCATAATTTAATTACACCCAAAAATCAAAGTGAAGAACTCCCTTTCTCTTCTTGGATCAAGAAATACATTTGTGGGATTTTTTTTCCCCCACAGATTACTAACTTTACTAATGCCTTTTAAATAAACATTGAAAGAGAACTGCTAAATCAAATACTGAAATAGGAGCTTCTCAGAAACGAATATGCTTTTCCTCTCATTCTCCACAGCTTTTGCCATATTTGCAGTCCAACTTGACGGGATTTAAGCAGCTGGAAATTCTTAACTTCAGGAATGGAAGTGTTGTGGTAAACAGCAGGATGAAACTGGACAAGCCCGTACCTTATAATGTCACAGAAGCAGTGCACTGCGTGCTTCAAGACTTCTGTAATGCAGCTTCCAAAAGGCTTGATATTGAAATTGACAGTCGCTCCTTGGAAATAGAACCAGGTGAGATGTTCTTGCTTGTCCACTGCTCTGATTTGGTTCTTCTTTGTATTTAATAGAAAATAAATAATAAGTATACACTGATTAGTGTGTAATTATGTGTTCTGACAAACTGATGTATTCCCATGACCATGACCATGACAGAGGTCAAATTATATATGACCATTTAACATCTGTACATGTGTATTTCCATCCTCTTTCTCATTATGTGTTACTCCTCCACCACTGTTGCTCAAACTCTTTTCTCATTTCCACACCGTCCCCTTCCCATCCTCAAGTCTCACCTCCTGAACTTAAGTCAGAACTAAAACACATGAAAAATGCATAAACTTGTTTATTTATCTCTGACATTCTTGCTATTACCTTTTCTAATACAACCTTCCTGTCTCCAGACATCTGACATAAAGCTAGCTAAACAACAAGAGCTGGTTATAAGCTAACGTTACGCTAGCTAATGTTAGGCTCAACTGTCCTAAAAATCACACTTTCCCAGTTTGATTACCTCTCATATCATATGAGAGGTTATTCACTAAATGTTTGAGTCCAACAATGTGACAACTGAGGTAAACAGCTAACTGACAGTCCAGAGTTGTTTGTCCTAGAGGGCCACCATAGATAGTATTATGCACTTGAATTGGAAGGCGTAAGAAAACAGAATTCAGCTGATTTCAATGTGAAATCTAATGATATCTAGTGGCAAGATTTTACACACTACTTTTAATTTTGTGTGTCTCCAAGCGAAAGCGAGATCACAGTTCATTCCCATGTTGTGTGAATAAAATATGCAGGCAAGGCATAGGGAACAAAAATCCTTAATCTGCACATGCAGTGAATTATGCTTGTCAATATCATAAGGTTCGTGTTTATCTGCTGTCTGTTCACAGACTGTAACAAAGGTGTTGTGTATTGTGAGTTCATGATCGCATGGAGCCATATTAAAAGCACACGAAACAGAAAGCAGACACCTCTTGTCATATCAGTCAGCATGCCTTCTTATTTCCCCTCTGAATCTGCAAACATGGAACGACTGCATTAATGCTAGTGAACACTCAGCCCTCTGTCTATATTTCTTTCACCTCTCTCTCCTGTTTCCGTTGGTTTTAGCTGACCAGGCAGACCCCTGCAAGTTCCTGGCCTGCAATGAGTTTTCACGCTGTGTGATAAACAGTTGGACCAACGAGGCAGAGTGTCTGTGTGATCCGGGCTACAGCACAGTGGACGGGTTGCCTTGTCAGAGCACTTGCACCCTGCAGCCAAACTACTGCCTGAACGGAGGCCTGTGTGAAATAATCCCAGGCCATGGAGCAACCTGCAGGTACACACAAGCTGATAAATGAAAGGAAGCACAAACAAAATGACCTTAAAGTTTATACTAGGTCCTTATTTTTTATTTATTTATTTTTAGCTGTGTTTGGATTTGATCCCTGATGTCACTTTCAGAGCCTTGAAGTTGGAAATCCACCATGTTTGTTTTTATTTTTCATTTGTTTTTCTTTTCTTTTTATCTTTATCCTGAATTGTAAGGCTGATGTAAACGTGTTGCTTTGTGGTGTACTCAAGGACATCCATCTCCTGAGAGCTGCTTGCTGAAAAATGTTGAATTCTACAACTGTGTTTAACAAAATTTAAAGAGATGCATCCGGAGGCAGTGCAGTAAGGATGAAAATGTGTATTTATTAATAACAACTATTATTATAGTTAGGCATCCAACTCGTAAAGGCTTTTTTAATTGTTCACAAATTTATCTTCAAGGATCATTCAGTCATTTATCAAGAACGCTACATATCTTTTTAATAGAAAGAATTTTTAATGTTTATGCAAATTTATACATATGCCATGAGGTATGTATTGAGACACAGGAACCTGAAAGCAATAGTGAGCTCTTTTGAACACGTCTCAGGAAAAAGAAAGCAAATTTTTCATTTTCTACTATGAAAAATGTCATTACCTTCAAAGGGTGCTTCTTTCTAACTTCCAGTTAGGTCTGCAAATCTGGACAGTGACACAATTTTCATAATATGAGCTCTGTATTTCACAGTAATAGATTTGTAATTAAATGGCACATTTAAGTACAGAATTTCTTTGACCCCAGGGTTTGAAAAAATATACCGTTTTAAAGTTTTTGCAACTTTATAGACTGTATTGCAGACAATTACTGTCAGAATTCACAGTGCACTCGCACGCACGCACGCACACACACACGCACACACACAGTGTGTTTTAGGTCACTGTAATGTCAAGTTCCATGCAATGAACTATATTGCATTTGGCAGAATCAGTAAAAAAAACCAGCTTTTTTAGGTTCTCCTGTCGCTTCGTCACTAAACACTCAGTGACTAAGTCCCACTGGGTCACATGGCCATGCATGTTCCACAGGTGCTGAACCTCATTAACCATTCTGGTCTGCTTCCGTGCTTTTTTTCTTAGCATCATTCTGTTACACGTTGATCTGAATTCCATCTGTCTTCTAGGTTTTTTTCGATGTTTTTGAAAGGCCATTCACTATGCAAAAATAGCCTTTCTATTCTTGAGGCTGATGAATGGTTTTCACTATGTGGCGAAGCTCTCATAAAGTCGTGCCTTTGTGGAAGAATGTTTAATGACATGCCCATCTGCTGGAGAGTGTTTTTGACTTGGAGTGAGGTTGTTAGGGGGTTTTCTTTACCAAGTGATCATCTAACACAGTTATCTTGCATGGCCTTCCAGGCCTTTTTAATTGGCCAAGCTCAACAGTGTGCTCTTTTTGTTCTCAGAACGTACCAAAGCATTGATTTGGACATTTTTATATTCCTGCCCACTCTCTTGTTTCTTGTACTTGTTTTGTTTTTTGCAAGCTATGCAAGGCATGTATCACTTGAATCGAAAGCTCTTTTAATCCCAATTTTGGGTTCGCAGTAACAGCTTCCAAGTGAAACGTCACAGATTTTTTTTTGCTCAACTGATGATGAAATAAGAAAGGCCATATTTGGCCATAACTGTACCCAGTTATTATATATTAAGATTTTATTAAAATATTGTGCATAACTGCATGCATTTTTCTCATCGCTTTTAGATGCCCCGTGGGTAAATATTGGCACTACCATGGGGAACGCTGCAATGAGCTGGTGTCAGTGCCGGTAGACCCGTCACTAATTGTAACCTGCCTTGTGGGAAGTCTCTGCCTTGTTTGCGCCGTCCTTGGCATTATAATATTCATCAACAAGAAATGCATAAAAACCAGAAAGGCTGTAACTTTGGTGTAAGTATGAGCCCTATTTTGTGTAGTTTGTTTTTGTATACGTGACTATTTAGTCATTTTGTGTGGTATAGCCTACTGTTTCAAAAGCATTCATAATCTCCTTTACATTGTAGGCAGACTCTTGCCCCTTATGCCTTTGAGAATACTTTGAGGGAGAATCCAGTATTTGAGAATGACGATGGTGTCTTAACTCACGTGTCCACAGTACCATGCCCGTCAACTTCTGCTTCCTCCCAGTCCCAACACTCTGAGCAAGAACATTTTGCCTCCATTGAAAATATACATCTGAGTATCGAGGTACACTGTGCTGCGTCGCACAGAAGACTAAACCAACTAAACTACTAACCTCAGCTCTTCGGCTACTAATAACTAAAATACTCCAACCAATTCTGTTCTAACAAATACGTTAGTATTATTTAACTTAGAGCAAACTTTGGGTTGATCTCCATCCTTCCATGCATTTAATCTAGGCTGACTTTTCATTTGTATTTAAAATTGCTCTGATGTATCTTCAAAATATCTGCCATAGACTGACAATCTGCTCAGGGTGCAGCCACCATGTCAATCCAAGACAGCTGGGATAGGCTCAGTGACCCTCAATTGGATGAGCAAAAGAAAAGGGATTGATTGGTGGACGAATTACATTACAATGTCAAAAATATACTGCAGATTAAATCATTCACTGGGACTGAACATCCTCTGGTATATTCAGTAGACACTCAGAGGCTTTTATCGACAAAATGAAAGAGTTAACCGCATGATCCATAACAAAAACCCAACCGCTGTGTGTAGTTTTAACAGTGAACTGTGTGCTGATTGCTGTAGGTAGAGTCTCCTGGAGTAGACCCTTGAATAGTTAAGTGTTTGCTTTCATTTGCCTTTTATATGTTTATCCTGTTCAAATGCCTTTGTTTTAATAATACATTATTGAAGCGCACTGTAAATATGAAGCTTTTCTACTGCCTGCCTACACAGATCCCCAGACAACTCTACACAACAAGATCAGAAAGATTAGTCTCAGAAATGGTGGATTTTCATCACTGTATACCACACAATGAGGTAAGGAATATAAATGCACAATGTAAAATTGAGCTGTTATAAGATGTAGAATACGTTTAAAGTTATATGCACTGATATTACAATTTAGGTGTTCAATAAGATTTAAAAAATAAGAAAATGTAATAACTTTAAACTGTAAATATTTTACAGCTATATGATGTTTGCAAAAGGTAAACCATCCGAGCAAGCAACTGTTTGAATGATTTTTCTTTTTACTCACAAACCAAATCACTGTTGACATTTGTGCAATTATTGCATTAACGCCTTCAAAATAAATTCTAGACCTCTAATGAGTAGTTTCAAAATAAAATTGTGCCCATCAGCACTTCAGCAGCGTGCCTTTTATCATGTACCTTATGATTTAAGCAGTGCAAGCAAGTTGTAGATGCAGTTTCATTTTGTCATGTATAATTCCACCTGAAATGAGTCCGTTTTTATTCCTGCTCTTGTCTGTTCCAGACGTGGCGACTGTCAAATGAATACAGAACGTGTCATGTTTTAAGGGCATCGGATAATGAATGTTTCGAAGTTTCAGTTCTCTGATGACTCCTTGTTCGTTTGAAGATCCGTCAACGCACTAACACGGTGCGAAACAGGAGGGAGGAAAAAAAAGAACTAATGTTGCTGTCTAACTGTATATGGGTGCAGATACCGTAAAGCAGTGATCAAGTTTAATTGTTCATAGTGATGAAAGTCTCTTGTTAGACAGAGAGCTATGGATACTGCTGTGCACTTAGGTTGTGTTCAAGTGGAACCTAATATTTATTTTATATAATGAATGGTAGGAACATTTCCTGTATACCCTTGACAAAGGTTTTTCTTTCCTCACAATGAGGTATTTATTATTTACATAAATACAAGGTGTTTACCACCACCTTGCTTACAAAAGGTGGTATCTTTTGTTTAGACTTTATGATATTGTTTACGGCAATGCCATCTTTAACATTACTGTGTTCCAAAAAGAGACTGAATACATAAAGTATTTGGTCATACTACATTATTCCTAAAAATACTGGTGTCTGTACCATTTACAATTTTTAACCACTAATCATGTGTCCATTAATACCAGGACATTCGTTTTTGCACATTCTATTTAAAACAAAAGAATAAAAAGTTTTTGAATTAACAAAAACATTTTTCTTTGTTTTGGCAGCTCAGAGTGTGTTAGGTCTGTGTAATTTGATCATATGTAAAGAACGAATAAAGAATGAGTTTAAAGCCTGACGTCAACGAACTTGGTTTTTGAAATAAAATCAAGATTATTGTGTTTGAGTCCTAAAGCACCGTA
>NW_005187411.1:4239019-4275039 GCF_000239375.1 Pundamilia nyererei
GGATCACGTCCGATATATTTTTTAACTATCTGTTTATATCTCTCCCGAGAAACGGGGTCTAAAGTTGCACAATAGCTGCTCTCCTGACTCTCCACAGTGTCCTCCATGTTTACTTCCGCCCTCCACTCAAAAATCGCGCTGCCTCCGCACGTCATCAGAACCACGTGACCGCAACCCAACTATTGTCCTCCAGCCTCTTTGTGCGTTGGCTGAACCCCTGTTGTGTCTACACATAACAGAAAACGTTTTTAAACCACTAAAAAAAAAAAAAAAGAGACACATTGTTAATAGCAACCTGTTGCAAAAACACAATTTTTTCCAGGTTCTTTAGTTGAAGCTATGAAAACGCCAAAGTAACGGCAGTAAGTGGTAAGAGGTGTTTTGGAGCGATGATTCCAAGTTTGGAATTTTCACTTTTTAAAATTGTAGTCAAAATGTACTGAGGAGGTCAGGAGCGAGGTGCCAAAGTGCGTTTCTACAGCCATCTGTAAAAGACGCTGGAGCCTCTGTCATGGTTAGGGGGAACAAAAGCCTGCTAGCATCCAAAGCAGAGCCTTAAACATCCTTCAAGAAACCTGGAGAACCATTCCTAAAGACTACTTAAAGAAGTTATGAGAAAGCTTCCTAAGAGATTTCTGGCTGTGTTAAAGAATAAAGGTAGTCATACCTAATATTCACTTTCAAGCTCATTAGAATTGTAAAAATGTTGCTTTTGCCTTGTAAACTGTATTTCTATATATGTTTGCACATGCTTTAATAAATCAGTGCACCTATTTCATATTTTTATAGCAAAATACAAAGAAATAAGGGGTGAGCCAAGGCTTCTGCAAAGTCTGTACATTGAAACAGCCTAAGATCCTTGAGTTTTAATCCTGTTGATCATGTAATTGGACTCACGAGCATCAGCTCGGTGACATCTGCAGTGTGTTAGCGTTTGTTGTTTAATTAACCTACATGCTAATCCTATTATCAGGAATTATCATCAGAACGTCAGATCCATTTACTGAGCACTGACCATTAACAGCTTGTTTGTGAATATTTGTGAATTAATTCGTGATTTTTCAGCTGTGTAAAATAACTTCAAAAGAAAAAGCAAATCCAGGAATATATTTATTTTCTACAATCTTCCAGTTTCAAGGCCAACATACAAGAGAAAACCAAAGAAAAAACACATAAGAGTGATTCAATAGTTACATTACTCTTGACTACTACATTTTAAACAAAGATTGACCCTTGAATAAGATGACTGAAACATTCCTGGCATAACCAACTGAGGAGTCAAGTAATCAACTTCAGAAAATACTACATAAACACAGCACACACACACACACGCACGCACACAAATGACTGGCTGTAAAACAACCCCAAACCCAGAAAACTGCAAACATGAAAACAATTCCCTCTCAGATAACAAATGAGCAACAGTACAAAAGAAGTTTTTTCATGAAATTCCGTTAAGTTGTCAGAGCTCGTTAATGAATAATTAAATAAACTTATTATTATTCTGCCAGAAAAATGTATCCTACTTCATTAGGCTGTGTTGTGAGCAGTTGTGAGTATGACTTATAACATTACAGTCTTCTATATTTGACCTGTGATATTTCACATTATTACATTAGATGCACATAATCTATACAAAGTGAATTTAATTTGACTCTTGGTTGTATGGCCTTGTATTCATGATTGTCACCTTTAAGTACTTTAATCTGACAAATAAATGTGGTGTTTTTCATTACTGTCATCTCATACGAGCAGCTAGTGCATGGGCAATTATTCATAGCCACATCGCAGCTATTTATAGACACTAAATGGCAATTATGGTTGTAATATTCAGAAAACTCATAAAGAATTAGAAGACAGTTATAACCCTTAAAAGTACGTCTGCTGAGGTTTTCATGATTTTGTCTAATATATTGTTGCGTTTGCAAACCATTAAGGTTTCGGGTTTATAGCTAAAAAGGCTATGCACCACTTAAGGCTTCTGTGATGTAATGTTATTGCAATATAAGGCCTCACGGTCGGATATTCTACAAACATCGATTGAGAAAACCCCCCACAAGTCGTTATGCTACATCACTGAGATGTTCTACTGCAAGCTGTAAAGAAATGTTGAAAATCTAAAAAATAATAAAAATAAAGTAAATCATAAATTGTCTACAGAAAGAGTGTGTTTAGGGCATCTTTGTCTGGGATTACTGTGGGTGCAGTGTTCTGCAACCTGACTGTGCATCTTTTATATTTGTCTGTGTATAGTGTTGTGTTGTGTCTCAGGACGTAGACCAAGCTTTTGACTTTTCCCTTATCTTGTGTGTTCACTTGAGGAGGTTCTGAAGCATGGCGGTAGCGTATGTTGGGCGGGCCTGCTTGTTCTCAATGGCTTTCTTCAAGTACTGAATTCCATCACAGCGTTCCCAGATTTCTTCAAACTGCCTGGGCAGGATCTCTGCCCCTCTCTTCCGGGTCAAACCGGTCTCCTCCAGGCTCAGCTCACACATCTCCATGTCGTCTTTGCCTGAGCAGCCAAAGGGGAAGGATAAAGATTTACTAGCAGTGCATTCACTTGGACACTTGACATCACACAGTTTTAGCCAGAGTCATCTATTTATTAGACTACCACATGCCCATTGCTTGGCGTGCTTGCGCTGCTGGCAGTAAACTGAAAATGATACAGTGCTTTTATAAGGTGCTAAAGATGCATAAAGCAAAAGAATGGGCCGTTTTAGCTCATTGTTAGGTGGTTGCTTGGCAACGTGATGACGTTATATCATATCATGTATAATTTAACTTTTGTGGAGATAAATGAGATGCTACTGTTGTAAAATAAAAGAATAGGATGCTTTCATATGGGGTTATAGGTGCATAAAGGCAAAAACAAGTAAATATAGCCTGATGGTAGATGGTTGCCATGCGGGCTAGCTTACAGTGTTATAATATATTATGTGTAACTGCTGTTCTTTGGCTATAAATTTGATGACACTGTGGTGACATAAAACAGATATGATGCGTTCATAAGGCGTGACTCACCTGCGACCAGCACGATGGGTTGTTTGTCTGGATGAAGCTCCATTTGTCTGGCTATCCAGGGCCCATCAAAGTGGGCATACCACCAGCCCTTCTTTTTATTCTGGGGATCCTTGTACTGGTCAGCGGGTCGGATAAAAGGAATGCGGAAATAACGCTGCTGCCGGTTCATGGCTACCTCTTGATGCTGGGTCGTCATCGGAGGAGCTGGGTTCTGTTCAGCTGTAGTGACACAGTGCAATCATTAGAAAAATTTGTAGTAGTAGAGGAGATGGTTTTGTACTTTCACGGCAACAGCTTTAAGTATTCACAACAAAGAACCTGTTATTTTGGCTTATATTAATGTAGCTTTGTACTAGCTTTGGTAAAAGACGAGAACATGCTGAGTGGGACAGGAAACAAAGAATACAGCTTTTAAAACATACAAGATCAAAAAGGAACAGGGATGCCCCATGTAAACACTACAGGGAAAGGCTGGGAAAGCAGCTTTTAGCCTTTTATGAAGTGGTCTCAAATAAGACCCCTGCTACATCAGTACAGGCCAAAATCAGGATCCAAATATAAGGAAACAAAGTAAAGCTTTTAAGAGCCACCATATCAAAAGAGAAAGGCAAGAAAATATAGTAAAATTAGAAACAACATCTAATGTTCCCATTGTCCACAATCGAATATTTGTTTTTGAAATGAACAGGAAGACAAATGTAGTACGAGTGTGAGCTTTCAAGGAGCCGAGTAACACTTGTTTGTGTTTTGTGGCACAGAGTATGCTCGGTTGAATTGAGAAGGAAAGCAAGCTGTCATACTAGCAACATGGCTGGCAGTTATTTGCTAATTAGAACAACGCTTTTTGACAGAGTCGGACAGAAGGTGCCTGAATGTTTAGGCCTTGGCATTTCATCTGTTAACTGAGTGTTGGAAAACATAGGCAGGTTATCTGTGTGCAGGTCACACAGGCGGGTCTCTGCCAATAAAAGTGAAGGGCTGAGGTGGAGAAAATAACCTGCAGGAAGATTTGCATTAATGACTGTTTATTACAGTACTCATATACAGCGTATGGGAGGGTGCAAATTTATGCTCATGTTTAAAGCAACTTTCAGCTGCTCCCTTATTGTCGAGGGGTCGCCACAGCAGGTAGATCTGCATATTTGATTTGACAGATTTTTATGCTAGATGTCCTTCTTGATGCACTCCAAACAGATTTGTGTCTCCTCTTGGGAACAAAATGGGAACCTTGTTACTCAAATGTGTAAACCACTACAGCACACTTAGTGGAATTATGAAGCAACAGAACACAATATCCTTTACTAACCATAGTCAGTGACACATTTAGGAGCCCTCAGATCGCTCCCGTCATCATTTTGTTTCTTGTTCTTGGATTTCCATGCATGATAGACCTTCAGACGACGGTGAAACTCCTCTCTGCAGGCTGCCAGCAGGTCAATGTCTGTCCCCACAACATAGCATCAGTAAGCATGCATGAAATCAAAACAATCACAAATTGGCAGAAGAATGAAAGAGAGAAGAATGAGCGCCTATTTTTATTTAACACAGGCTGTTTTAATCTACATCTATCTTCTGTTTTTCAACATAAAATCCAAATCTGGAACAGACAAGTCGCAAATTACCATTTTATATAGTTTAAGAACCAGTAAAGACATCCAGCAACTAGTTGGCTGCCAACAGTTTCATAATGCCAGGACTGAAAAATTGAACTGCTATTTCCAGAAAACATTGTGTGTGCATGTCTGTGTTTTAGGGTGCAGCATGCCATCTCAGTGAAGAAAACATTCAAAACCGACAGCGCCTTTAGTGAGCATCGGGCTATAATCAGTCAGTTTTAAAGCAGAGTTTTTTGTTGGTAACACCACCGATCCCATCAAAGCAAATGGGTTCCACAAATTAGCCAGATGTCCTTGGAATCCCATCGGGGATATCAGAGTGCCTAACACTGATCAGAGTACTGTATACAGTGGCAGTTATAAAGACGTTGGCATAAAGGCATCTGCTTTTCATGCTGACTGAGAAGAAGGTTGGCTGGGAATGACTAGAAAGAGTAAAAGTCAGCCATTCTCCATAATGATGATAATTTCCTCTCTCTCTAACAGTAAAAAACAAGTCGATGAGCCATAGCAGCTGTGGGAACATCCTCACATAGGTTTTTTTTACGTTGCAGGGAAGACATCTTGTGTTCTCACTCTCTACAGCTGCAGTTTTAGCTTTTTAACAGCCACTTTGGCAACTCGAGGAATGACTGAGAGTGCAGATGAAAAGCGTGTGCAGAGAGAGATGGTACCCCATGGTTTTGTGTACCAGAATGGCCAAAACATGAGCTGATGCAGAATTATTTAATGTGGGGGCTAAAAACTGTAAATAATTTTGTGATGAAGCCTCCACTGAAAAAAGCGACCTTCAATCAGGGCTTTAATAACTAAATGTGCATTTGACGGTCGAGTCAATGTGCAGACACTGTTTTTTGAGTGAGGTGAAACTGGGTGGGTTGAGGATTTCTCACCACAGGATGTGTTGATGACATCTCGCAACTCAGCATACTTCCATTTGCTAAGGTCGTACTTTTTCACACCAGCAGCAGCTTTGGTTGCCTGCACCTGAGGACCCCTATGGCAAGGAGCAGATGAGCGGGGGCGAGAGGGAGCAAAAAAGAAAAAGAAGGTGAGTGTGAAGACAGGTAAGTGTGACAAGGTGGGACTATCAAGGGATTGGGAGTTGTTACTTTCAAATATGATTCAGGTTTAACATTTTAGGGCTGTGTCAAAACAGAAAAAGCTACTTTTAACAATAAATCAGAAAATAATGAAAAAAATTACATATGTACTTTAAAAAAATATATAAAAAATTACTAAGATCTAATGTTTAAATTGCAGAAAGAATGGGTGAACATTTGCAACCAGCAGATTTATTAAGGATACCAACCTTAGTGAAAAAATGAAACAATCACTTCACTTCTTATAAACCTTCCTCATTGTCTCAGCTGTTAAAATTCACATTAGGAGCCAGACAGCAGGGGAGCTAAAGAGCACAGTTTGTCCACATCTCTGTGGCCTGTTTTTAAATTCCACGGAATTCCAGTCCGTTGTGGAAGAGCTTTTGTACCAAATATTTTGTTGTGGAACTTTGAGTGTATTTAAATTTATGTAAAAAAAAAGAGAGATGAATGAAAAACAAAGTGTAACTGTGCACTGCTTTAATAAACAACTACTAAGTCAACTAATGGCAAATGATGGTGTTTTAGCTACTTAACAGACTATTGCAGAGCTCTTATCTCATGTCTCCAGCTTCCCTGCTGAGTATAGGCAGCTAATTCAATAATACAAAGGATTTGTCTCCTCTATTTACAGTTGGCACAACTGTTACTGTCTCTGGGTAGAGGATTGCTGATCTATGAATCATTTACTAAATTACCATTACCATTTAAGATTCACACAGACTGCAAAGATTAAACTGATTTGGGATGATGACCAGTGCTGGCTGAGGCGCGTGCCAGTGTGTAATAATGATAAACCAGAGGAAAAAAGGTTTTACTTCTGTTGCGGAGAGAAATAAAAGCTGTGGAAAGGATGTGATGCCCGGGGCTTTGCTTCTGGCAGAACGTAAATGTGAAATGAATCCCATTCCCCATTCAGGAAAAGGAAGACAGAAGGAGGCTGTGATCTTTCCAATATTCTTTAGCTACTAAGTTGGCCATCCCAGCCAATGTGCTTACCTCTACTGCACAAAATCGGCCTAATCTCTGTGCAAGGCACATGCAAAACATGTGTCTCTCTTCCTCTAGTTGGTTGCCAGAGGTCACCTGACTTACAGGAATACTTAGAGTCTACAACATGGGCTCTGGAGCCAGCGCTGACATAAGAAGCTTTTCGATCCAATGTAATTTGTGCTCACTGAAAACTACAGGTAAAAGTGTGCATAGGCTATTGAATGCTTTCTCCTAACATTAAACACAATGTAGCTGCAGAACTACAATGATGCATATTGTATATGAAACACCCGAGCTTTATTTAGGACAAGGTTTAGAGGTATAAGGAGAGCAGAGATAGAACTGGTAAACTTTCAGCAGTTTATGTAAATGGATCTGTTTTTCACTTCCCTTTTTTACATGGGATGTGCAGTTGTTCCCGCAAATAACCTCAAAATGCAGTTTCCTGCTCTGTAGCTACACAAAGATACTAAGTGTCCTCATATAGAAAGAGTGAAAAGTGAATGAGAGCGTGATTTTGAATACAGCTTGTTTGAGTACTAAACATTTTATATTAGTATTAAACATTTTGGGAAAGATATATCATATTTTGGTTAAACTTCTCTAACTGAAAACACTCTCAAAACTAGAGAATTAATACAGTCCAATTTTTTTTACCATTGAAAACTTTGTTTGTTAAGAGCCGCTGACACCACCAGTTAGAATACAGAGCGACAGTGGAGTAAGTCATACTGCCACAAAATTATAAACTACTGTATGCATGCAAATCAGAACCCATCGCTTAGGACAGTATGTTCAGTCTGTGTGGTACACCAGCACTATGAAGGCTGCAGTCATGGTTTAACCCCTGCAGAAACAAAAAGATCCGATACTGCGCTCATTTGACACTGATGATTTAGTGTGCCATATTAATTTATGGATAATTATGATTACATATAATGAATTATCTTCTGATTAATGTTAAAATTTGCTTTTGTAAAAGAAAAAGCAATCATGCAGATCATCAAAAAATTAGACTGGAGCGTTTTTTTCAGAATAAGGATTACAGATTTGTGTGTTGTTTTTGCATCATTGCTATAATCTTGCAGATATTTTAAGCGACTTAGCGATTCAGGACTACGACAGCAATTAAGCGAGTAAGGGAGTTAGTGAGTGAATCACTACTGCTGGTGTTAGGTACACTTGGACACTGGCAGTTACGGAAAGCTGCACTGATATCTTACATGGCTCTGGCTGAGGATGAAGAGATAGGAAGATCTGAAAAAAACTCATCACTGGGAGAAAACACAGCAACAGGAGAAAAGGCAGTTACACAAGCAAACTGACGTCAATAGTGCTTATTTACTGTGTACAGAATACATCTGTATGCAAATGTGGGCACTGTGCTTTACATATACATTACCTGCGCAGGGCTGCATCCATCTGGCTTTCATCAGTTATGAGCTCGGCCTCATTCTGAGCGATTCTCATGGCTAACTCCCTGTCTCTTCTCTCCTGCTCGAGTACGGCAGCACGTTGGGCCTGCTCCTCACGTTCCTGAGCCAACTGGATTTCAAGCTCGGCCTGTAAACGGACACATAAACACAAAAGTATCGTAACACAGTACTTAATTCATCTGCCTAATGTGTCGATAAACCTAGCTCCAGTCAAAATACTATAATACTAATTATATTATAATACTATTATATACCAGACAGCACAGAGATGTGTTTGCCCAATGTGCCCAAGCCTGATTAGACTTATTTATCCCCCTTTTGGGCTGATAATAAAGCTTTAGTGGTTATTTGTCTAGACAGAACAAAGCAAACAACTGAGAAACATTCAAAAGTTGGGAGATTTTTATAGACTTGACCCAAATTCAAAGTCCAGGTTTTTATGTGTTCATTTTTTCATTTTAACTAGCTAAGAGAAAGCTGTAACATAAATCAACAAATCAATAAATATTCATGTATATAGGCTGCATAGTGTGCATTCTTCTCCTGTGTCTTATTATAGAAAGCCTCTAATGAAGTCCTCATTGCATACTTTTCTCTGAGGAGCTTTAAATATGAATACCTCTCCAGGTGAGAATATACTGCATTATTCATATTGTAGGGTGGCAGCTGTGTTACATGACCAGAGTGAAGCACGAGGGCTGAAACTCGACTGGAGAACACCCGAAACAATACATACTCTTTGGCACTGTCCTCGGGATTTTGACAACGTTTCCTGAATATACCAAATTGAATGTATTGTTTGTAAAATGAGGCATTGACTGACACCCTCATTCATTTCACAAGAAACACCAAGTTAAAAAAAAAGAAAGACAGAAAAAGGAAAAGGAAATGGCTGCAGAAATTACCAAAGTTATTTGTGCTGAAAAATATTCATTATACAACAGCGAACTACAGGAACACCACATGGGAAGTTTTTGTCTGAGCGGTGTTCCTTCAAGAAAATAAGCTCTGCAGAATTGAAGTGAGGGATATTGTGCTAGGGTAAGCTTTGTCATGGCTGAAAATAGCAGAGAACATAAAGCCAAATTCTATGAAAGTCACAGCAGACACCCATGGAAAGTTTACTGTTGAAGTCTGAGCTGTGGATCAAACCAGTTTTCCAAACAGTGTTCTTGGACATGTGGCTTATGACAGCCTGGTCTCACTTCTAGGGAAAAAAGTGCATACAGATGTCCAACTGGACTGGGGTGAATAAAAATGGGAGGATGGGTCAGGGCGGCGTTAGACATGAAAAGTAAGGAAAGGTGAGATATAAAAACAGACCTGAAAAAGAAAAAAAAATGGTGTAGCATCAAGGTCAGAGGAGAGAACGGATAAACAGTACTGAAACAAAAATCAGCAAACACATAGAGCTGGAAAAGGTGGCAAAGTGGAGATGAGATTAAGGGGCATGATAATAAAACACTGGACAGAACAAGGTGGGATTAACTAGTTTAGTTAACAGAAACCAGGCAGAAGTGGAGTCATCAGTCAAGACCCTGTGGGTAATCCACTGGGAGTCCAACCAATGTCATGACCCAGCTGTTGCTGTAGGACACCAAACAGCAAATAAATGTTACAGCTGTAGGCAGCATTTGCCAGCAAGGGGAAACATTAGAGCCATTTCAATGGCTTTGGAGCTACATTATTTGGAGGTACATCGCTTTAGGTGTGTAATTTGTCAATTTTAACACCTTTGCTCGAAATCAAATATTAAAAATAGGCTTTTAAGGTGAAGCCGGTATATTGCTCTGTTTATTACACAGTTGTGTGAAAAAGAAGTTTTCACTCAGTGAAAAACTAAGTAACCATTACAGCTTCTATAGGAATTAAGAGCATAAGTAGCAGCCAGGTGATACTAATCAAATGCATGTCATTAACTGATCATTAGGAATTGTGAGCACTTCTATGAAAGCAGCGATTTTAGCATTTTGCTTTGTCTTTGTCTGGAGCATTCAGGTGTGTGTTAACACAACAGCACAAACCTTCCAGGAGTGGACCTCCCACCAAATTTTATTTTGGAATAATTAAGTTTGAGCCAAATAATCTTATGTTTGCACATAATGAACAGCTCCATATTTGGCACAAAAACCCAGACATAGCATATCAGCATAAATACCTCATACCAACTCTCAAGCACATTGGTGGAGAGGAGACAATTAGGCTACGTACACACTGCAGGTCTTAATGCTCAATTTCGATTTTTTGATCAAATCCGACTTTTTTGTCTGCTTGTTCACACTACAAATAAAATGTGACAGCAAACGCGCTCTAGTGTGAACCCTCAAAGCGGCCCGCATGTGCAAAAGAAGACATCACACACAACACGCTCTGTTCAGACCCAGACCAAACAGTATTGTTTGACTGATGGCCCTTAAAATGAAGACTTGTTTCGGACTTTACGTTTCCCAATTTTACTTGAAGTTATAAGGTTATTTTGTTATTTACATTTGGCCTAATAATGATCCTTATTGCTGTTTTAGAGAGGAGCGGTGCTTCAAAGGATAGTTGCAGATTTCTGTCAGAATCTGCAGATTATACAGAACAAATAAAATGTTCACGTTTCTCCAACGTTGTCTTCCTAACAGTTTCACTGACATCTACAATAAATGGCCAGGAAGCGTTCATGATGTCTTCTCGGACGCTGATAATCAGAATCTGTCTTGTTTCAGTGACGTAAAAGATGGATTTAATGCGACATGACCATTCAAACAGCAGTCGCTTTCTAAAACATCAGATATGTATTGGATTCACTACCACATACAAAAGTGACCCCGATCGGATTTGAAAATATCGGATTTGTGCCGTTCACACTGTGATACCATGATCGGATATGGGTTGCATAGGGTCAAAAAAAAAAAAATCAGATTTGATGCGCTTTCGCCTGCAGTGTGAACGTAGCCTTAGAGCTTCTTTCATATCCACACCTTGCAGTCATTGAGTTGATTATGAAGTCCTTTCTATTTCAAAGTATTCTAGGGTGAAATCTGAAACCATCTACCTTACAGCTAAAGCATGGCCCAAACTAGATCATACACCAGGGATATAATTCTAAGCACAGCTGCAAATTTACAACAAAATGAAAAAGAAAAGAATCAAAGTGTTGCAATGGCCCAGAGCTCAATCTGATTGAAATGCCATGGCGGGACATTAAGCGATTTGTGCAAAAATGAATGCCTGTAAACTTCAATGAACTGAAGCAATGCTGTACAGATGAGTGGGCCAAAATTCCTCTACGGCGATGTGAGAGACAGACAAAAACATACTGAAAAGGGTTACTTCAAATTATTACACAAGCAACTGAATCACAGGCAGGACTTAATTTTTCATAGGACTGTGAAAATAGTTTTTTCACACGATTCTATGAGTGCAACCAGTAAAGCACTATTTTTTATTTTAATCCAAGGACTGAAATTGTCTGCCACTGCAGTGGAGTGCAGGTCATTTATAAGAAGCTTAAATAAAACTGCAAGGTTTTCATTAAATTCATTCAGTGGAGTTAAAGTAGAATTTTGAAGAAGTTAGTAGTTGTTAGTTTTCCAATTTTTACGTTTTTACTTTTCAACAGAAGAGCACAGAAGTATTCAATGGGGAAATTTTCCAAACCTGCATGGCCTTGTCCTCTTCCTCTCTCCTTTTTCTGTCCTCCTCATCTTGCTTTCTTTTCAGCTCCATCTCTGCTTTCCTAAAATGTTGAGACAAAAAGGAAAATCAGAATATTTACTAAAAACAACATTTCTGAAAGTGTCAAAAAATGTTTCCTCCCCAGGCTGATTGCTCTAGAGGCCAGTGTGCCACATCAGTGAAGCACAGACCCCACTTTTGTCTTTTATTGTCTTTTGAGTCACAGTTGTTTTACACTAAAACTGTGTTTAATAATCACATTTTGGTTGCTAAACGATTGAGTGGAGTTGAACATATTTATTTTACATCTAACCTTGCAGCGTTTTATCTGTGCTTCTCAGGAGAGCTGTTAGAGCTCTGTGCAGGACTAGCTTCCCTGCAGCTTTTATTGCACTTATGCTTTTTTTGGCCAATTGAAACATTGTCTGCACTTTACCCATCTGCTCTTCTTTGTACTCTACTCTGTATGAAATGAGTGGACGTAAATTAGACTGTTAGCTTTTCTTCTTCTGGTTTCTTGGTGTGGAGTAGGGGATAAAAGTTTGTTTCTCCTAAGGCAATACTAGGAGAATCACTGTACATTATACACAAACACATATACTAGTAATTTTGCACTTAGCACTTACAGTCGTCTCTCTTCTTCCTCCTGTTTGCGTCGCTGCTCTTCCTGCTCCCTGCTCTTTCTCTCTTTCTCCATCTCGTCCTCGATGCATTTCAGCCTCTCGCTCTCTTCTTCCTCCTGCTTCTTCTTTTGCATGGAAGCAAGCAGCTGCTCTGAACGTTTCACCAGTCCTTGATACTCCGTGTCAATCTCCTTCCTGGTCATCAGTGTGGTCTAGTTGTTCAACAAAACAGCAAAGGATGATTGCAAAGGATAAAGTAGAAATACATGTCTTTATTCAGCTGTTCAACCATCAGATTTTGGGCCTCAGGTCTGAGTGGAGTTCAAACATGGCTCTCACAATGTATTTATCAGTATTAAAAACTGATCAAATGCCGATAGGATGTTAGCAGGCTAGCATGAGTGTGCTAGAACGAAAATATGCCCTATGCTGATTTGAATTTGAATCATAAAGAAGAGTCACAAATGCCCAAACTTGCCACACTTTTCTGATTCCATAGCACAACCATCCCATGTGGCTACAAGTTAGACACTGACTGACATTGTGTGTACGTGTCACTTGAGTGCCACAGCCACAATGCCCACTTCTCCACGCACTTGTCAGACAATCAGCAGGGGGAGAAGAGGTCACCATATTGTGCACATTCATAAGAATGAGCCACTAACAGCATCACAGGGAGGGAAGATGACAAGGTCTTGTCCCTATTGTACAATGGTCTGATTGACAGGCACTGGCATCTCATGCATTATTCACAACGAGATGTCGTGCCATAAACAACTTCTACATACTTAGAACACCGTAAGTGTCAACAGCAGGGGTGTTAATAGGCTAACAAATCAAGATTAGGAGGGCGGAGTGGCTTATTTGGATAGAGGGGGGAGAAAGAGCTAGGAGTCAATGGTTACTTCAGGAGTCAGGATACTTCAAGGAACCTATGAGCTCTCTAACTTGTTAATTAGATACAGGCCACTACCAAAGAGAAAATCAAAACTACTGGAGAATACAGTGCCCAGATATCTGGATGATTTGCTGTACCTAGAGGGTCCAATAAAGTGGGTGTTTATTGCACAGGGAGGGCTGGGATTTCAATAGCCAAGTCCAATCATTTAGAAAAACAACCCCGCTAAATTAAATTATTGGAGAGAAGAAGAATCTTGCTCTACAAGCTCTTCTTTTTATCCTCAGGTGAGTGAAAATATTGATTCTGGAGGATAAAATGAGAATGGCCACTGCAAGACAGACTATAGTGTATAACTCCAGGATGAGGTCTTCGTCTAAAAGTGCCACAGAGCTAAAAGTCTGCATGCAGGTAGCAATATACAATAAATATGAGGCAGTAAGGCTTCAAACAATCTATCTGATCTGAAAAATCTTCCCTTACCTAAAATACATAGTTCAAAAGAACCAAATATCCCACATACAGTACATACAGAGAAAACTCAGAGTGTATTATGCTTTGAACCAAAAATTAAAAGTCCTCACCTTTATCTTCGCTAACAGAGCATCTATGGCGGCAGCCAGCTCCTGAACTTGCTTGGCCATCTCCTGTTTTCCCTCCTTCAGCCCATTCACCACCTCATTGAACCTTTCCATGTGTTTCTTCAGGTTTCGAACCTTCACCATACCATCGATTCTGTGGACCGTGATAAAAATGCAGACTTACAAATGAGTATATTACTAAGAAATGAAAGCATAAGAGTTTTATTATAATGACCGCTAATAAAATAACCCTGTTAAAGACCTCATTTAGTCCAACTGAGGAAAATGCATTTTAGTTTTCTCTCTTTTATTACATCCCTCATTTATGTGAAAAGAAAGTGATGCCTTTGCATTTTAGCACTTGAAAGGAATTAAAAGATCAATGAATGTTTCCTCATCTTTGGATTCATTTTATTTGCATATTACACATGAACTCAATTCTCAGTTCTTTTGTGGAACTGATGATATAAATGTGTGAATGCCAGCATAAACGTTTCCTGTGCACAAACTGCCACTCACCCACTCTCAATCAAAATCTCATTGCAAGGAACTATCTGAAAACGCATGTACAGTGAGACACTTCCCATATAGTGACACTCCATTTCTCCATAGTCCACTGATGACTTTTTAGATTGATTTAAACTTGTACATGCTTGATATAGGAAAGCCATCAAAACCTACCAAGTGTGAACCAGTTTCAAGAAAAAGCAAACTGAGAGTGCAAAGTGAAAAAAAGACAGCAAATGGCACAGAAAAGCAGAAATGATGCTGCATGTGTTTGTGGGCTTGTATAAGTTCTGGGTCCCAGCAACAGGAGGAGACTCACCGTGGCTTATGCTTCTTCTTAGACAACCACATGCGGACAGTCTTTTGCATCTTGATGCAGGCCACAGCTCTGTAACTCATCTTGTTCTTAACTAAAAAGAAAGAAAATACTTTTTCACAAAGCATAGAATCAAACCTACTTTCAATGACTGCATACCTTAAATAATTTAGATGTATAATTTTTATACATCTTTGTACTTGGTGGCATAACAATCCTGCTCTAGTAATAGGTTATGCAAGGACAAGGTTTTGAAGAATCAAATAAAATATGAAATGCAGTAGTAAAAACAATACTTTAAAAGATAAACACCAGAAAACCTTGAGAGTGAGCACTCATAATAACATAAACACTAAATCCTCCTTCTTTTGTGCTGTTTTGTAGCAGTGTATACACCTGAGACTGCCACCTGTCTGTCTGTCCTGCACTCTCTCTCTCTGGTTGTGGAATAAAAGTATGAACATGTATTTATAAGTTACACTTGTGCTTGAATCCTGCACACATTTGATTTCCATGTGTGACAACTGCAATTGTCCAGAGTGAGGACAGACTGAGGGACCCACTGCTGCACATCATCTGTGAGGCTTTGCACCCCTGATGATCCACCAGGACAAACTCAGCAGTGTGTGAGGAAGAGGAGGAGAAAGAGCCAACAGCAGCTGACAGATGGAGAGAATAGACAGACTGTTCCCTGTTTGTGAAGGACTGCTGGAAAAGTTTAACATAACTAATTGTCTGTCCTGAATCAGTCTTATTAGGTAATGTTCAAATAATGTTATCATCCCAGTGTTTTCAGTGTGGGAGAAAGTACTCAGGGCCTTCAAGTTACACACTACGAAAGGCAGCAACAAGTTTAATGTTCAGAAACCTAAAGTATGTATCAGCAGCAGAATGGAGCTAAAAACAAATGTTTGATTCAGTTCTATGAAGCTTTGAGTATTTTGGATTAGTAGCACTGCTGTGTTTGTTGCATCATATTGCTGTAATTGTTTATATGCTTTATATATTCTGGGGTAAGTTGATCTATAGTGTTACATCATATTCTATAAGGATGTTATGTGTTTGTATACTTTCTGGCCAGTTTGACCCATTTAGCAGAAGTCAGCCTGTTTAAGGCTCTGATATCTATTCTGTGTGACTTAAAGCAGTTATGACATGGTCTGATTTTCTCACCCAATAAAGGAATATTTAATATATCAGTCTACTCTTCATTCTATCAGAAACAGTTATCACAGCTCGTACATTTTCTTTTTATACATATATGTAAGCAATGAGCCAAATTTAGTAATGCCAACATATTAAACGAACAATATTTGTCTCTTATATATGATACATCTATATATACACTGTCAAAGATACTTGTCTTTGAGTGAAGATTTAAGGTGATAGGAAATATAAATAAATGCAACTTGAATCTTTACTGTATTTGACACGGAGTTCAAACTCACTGCTGTAATAACTAATAATGATTAATATAATAACTATAATATTGGCCATATTATATTTACATTACCAAAGTGAGATGACTTTAGTCTCATGAACAACACCAGCTAATTGTTATTTACAGCTAATCTTAAATGACTGTTCAGTACAGAAATGAAGCCCAACAATCATGTTTTACAGTCCTGTGGTCTCAGCCTCAGATACTTATCAAATCACACAAAGCTCATGTAGAAACAAATGTACAAAGCTGTATGAAACGTTTCCAGCTGTTAGTATCATGGTTGCTAGGCAACCTGGGCAGCGCGATGGAGGCTAGACCATCCCATTTCACAAGCCTACAAGCCTCGCACTTCCGGCCTCAGCAGTCTTTGAGTACGCGGACCTTGAGGACCATTAAGGCTGCAGACCCTGAATTGGGATACAGCCATACATACATGTTTTGGTTCGTGCAACTGGTCCGTCGGGTTATTGTCTCCCCAGAAACATTTCCATTGTGTTTTGTGTGCTTTTGCAGTGTTTTTCTTTTTGCAGCATTTTTCTTTTTGCAGCATTTTTCTTCTTGCAAATGTTTTCTGAAGTTGCAGTCCGTTTGGCCTCTCAGGGCCACCGTAGCACAAACTACTATAATAGCTATTATTAACCAGCAGCAGTACACTATAAAAAGCTTTCTTTCACCTGCTCACCCACACAAACAAAGCAGCGATAATAAGATGAAGCACTGAAATCACAGGAAGGAAATAATGTCCAGGACCAGGGGTATAAATTTACTCAGGCCACTTATCCACAGAGTATGCGGTCAAGCAGAGGCAGCGTTCTGTTATAGCTGCCATGTAATTTCATTTTATGCTTTTGCACATACACACAGAAGCCAGCCTGCACTTTGTTAAATTGTGGAAATCAATAGCTTGGCACTGACTGTAATGGTACAAGGAACTGCTTTTAGAATACTATTCAATCTTGCTGGAGGCTGCTTCATTTGATGTTCTGAAAGAAAAATCAGTGTAAAAGCACAAACCCAGGTGACGAAGTGTACGGCAGCAAAAAGGGACTCTCTATTTAAGCTACAAAGAGGCTGCTAATGTTCGACAGTAATTTCATGTTTGTTCAGTCTCCTTAAACGATGGTAAATGATTTCAAATAAACTACAGCAAAAACAGAGGAATGACATAACACAAAGAAAACTGAAATTATTTGACTACATTACAAATATTATTGCTTGCATATCTAAAGCTGGTTGGCTACTTATTTTAAATTCTTCACAAAATGAACCTACGTTTGATGACAGACAAGCTGCACCACTGGACCTTCTTCCAGAGGCTGCACACCAGCCACTTGTTGACTTTCTTCAGCAGCTCTGCGAGGTGGTCTGGATCAGACTTCATGATCTGGTCGAACTCGGCAAACTGGCGCACACACACAGCCAAATGTCAAGTTATAATTCAGTCAAATTTAGTATTAATGAAGATATTATGGCTAACAGATTAGTATGTAATGATCTACAACATTAATATTTTACCTTTCCGGGGCGGAAGAACACCCTTGTCAGTCCAAACTTGAAGTCCTTATCATTCAATCCCAGAGCTTTGAACAAAGCCTAATAGAAGAACAACATTCAATCACTCAACAATATCGTATAAGTGTAGGGTTTCAGGCTACTAAACTGTTTATATTTGTTAATCATTTCCTAAGTGGGTCAGTGTGGCTTTTTTTTTGCATTGCAAATTACACAACTAATTAGGGTTTACTTTAAACAGATTAGCTTGTTGTTTAAACTCGACTGTAGACGCTGGATTTCTTCAGTGAAACAGAAAACTATTCAACTTAAGCCCACCTTGCAGAAAAGCCGAGGATTCAGCCGTGTAAGCTTATCCGGCATATACTGCTTATACATGTTGTAAAGCTCATGGAAAGGAGCCCTGGAGGGGAAGCCCCCCTGCATCAGGTCCAACACCGACACCATTCCTAATCATGAGAAACACACAAAGAGAGAAAGTAATCAGAAAAACACATCATCCCTGACGGGTAACATGCATGTATGTGAGAAAACCTCCATGCCTATCCAAGAGGGGCACAATAGCACAATCTACTTTAATGTGTTCTCATTCATAAAGGCTGTTGCAGGATTATATTGACATTAATTATTGAAAACACCAGCAACCTTTACCCAAATATTTTTTCTATCCCTCCTCTGTACATGTCCAAACCATCTTGAGTCTGTAACTTGGGCACTTCCAGCTAGGTCTCCTGCCTTTTCTTTAGTACCATCTCCAAACACCATAGCACATCTCACTACCATCCAGAAAACCTTTCACTCTTGCTGCTGTCCTTCTGTCATCCAATCCGCCCTTCCTGCACTCTCTTCTTCCCCTCTCTTGAGTACTAACATCCCAGATATTTAAACTACAACTACAACACCACCTTTCTTACGTCTATCTTCACCATTCCACCTGTCTCCCTCTCATCTGTCTTTCTTCTAGTGACATTCATTCTTCTCGTCTCCAAGAAGAATGAAACATTTCACAATATCATCTGCAAATATCACAATACATGTAGACTCCCACTTGACTTCAAGTGTTATTGTGCTCATTACCACCGCAAATAAAAAAAGGCTCAGAGCCAATCACTGACATAATCCCACTTCCACCTTGAAACCATCTGAAGTGCTTCAAAGAGCAAGTCAGACTAACCTGTTGAAACTCTTCCATTAACAGTGGAGCTAAACTGGAAGCATTTTAATTCTCTTAAAGATTATAAATTATAACTATTTAATCAAAACACTGTTTTGGTTTTACCTGAGCATTGCAGCTGGGAGAGAATAAGAGCTCCTTCAAACTGATGGCTGACCATCTTCAGATTGGGTTTTACACAGCGGATGAAACTTGAACCCTGTTAAAACAAAGACTAATTAGGAAATATTGGTCAAACATACACAAAAGGCATTTTATAACATCCATTTTGTGTGCACAGTAAACACAAAGGCTGTAATAATGTTTTTAGACTCTGAGAAAAAGGATAGAAAATAGACGGCGAAACAGAGATGTAAATTTTACTTACAGTGCTACGAAGCTTCTCCAGCAGCAGATTCAGTTGTGTCTGTGTGTTAAAACAGACAAAAGGAAATGCTTATTTTTTATTTTGGGTATTTGTGGTGAAGGTCGCCAAGACACACACGCTGGAGAATACGTACAAGGTGGGGAGCAGTTATATATAGTCATGCAAGACCCAAAGCACAGTAAATATAGTGCATCTCTTTTATGCAAAGAGACTGATCATTACAACAAAGGATATTTATCTTTCTAATTTTCTCTCCCCATAACACAATCTAGCTATTTATCTCTTTGTAAAATAGTGTGTAAGATGCACACAGTCCTTGTGCTTGAGTCCACATCTGGTGAATAAGTGATGATGACAAAGAAGCTACGTTAGTAATACAGAAACTCAGAGACTTTGAAAAGATGGTGCGATGATGTAAAGGTTTGAAATGGTGCACAAACACTTTTTATTCATCGAAAAAGACAACCCAACACATGGAGCTGGGAGATAAGTCATGAGCAGCCTTGTATTACTTTGGTCTCTGTGATACGTAAGAAATGCACTTGAAAGTTGTGTACTTTCGCTTTTGTGTGAAACCCCGAGTGTCTCATCTCTTCTCTCTTTTATTTCTTTCCACTAGCCCTGCTTTCTAACTCCTCTCTAGTATACCTCAAGCTGACTTTATCCAGCTTTATCCACCAAGGAAGGATTTCTCAGAGGAAAGAATTGGAAGACTGGAGGATATCTAAGAGGGGGACCTTGAATAAAGGAAGGGAAACAGGGATGAGAAGAAGAGTGGAAAGGAGAAAAGTCACAGGAAAGGTCTGGATGTTAGAGTTGGTTTACTTTTTTTAAATCACAAATCTGAAACCTAATAAGGATAGTGATAATTGTGTTTTTACTTTTAAAGTCCAAAACAACAAATTTCTTAAATCAAGAAAATAAAATTCAAAATGTAAACCTACATAATGAAACAGTGGAAAAATTCCAGGATGCACAAAAGTCAAAATTAAAGAATTTCATCTTTAATTTGGACGACATGTGATACAATAATATGAAATATTATAGCGCCTTAGTGTTTGGTATGAAAAAGTGCAATATTTAATTTTTTTGGTAAAGTTAAGGGGTTTTGTTCACGTGTAGTTATGATATGTTTATGTTCAAGGACTTTTTCTAACAGTCAAGAAACTACCTTTAACCGTCACTCTGACCTTGAACTTATTCCCAACGCTGATGAAGCTGAGCTTCCCCGCCTTCTGTTTGGAGTCCTTGGAGGTGTTGGAGTTCTCAAACAGCTCTCGAACAAATTTGTCTTTTGATTCACAAACTAAGCTTTCCAAGGACATGTGGAGGGCATCATTATTCTTCTCCACAAACCGAATCTGAGAGTGCACACAGACAAATCCATACATGTACAATCACGAAAGACCTTTATACATATTAATAGAGGTCAAATCCAATGCAGGATGTGTCAGTCAGTAAAACGTATGGAACATGTTGTACCAGGACAACACGTGTGTTTTTAATTCACTGTGATAATAATGTTTTTAACTATCTATCATATGCATTAAAAAATTTATAATTGTGAAAAAACCAATAACAAAAATAAATAAAAATAACAAGCCGCGTGCTTAATATGTCATGCTTATATGTTACTAACAATTATGGACAATGACACAGTATTTGTAGTTTTGCCTCTCTACACCACCACAGTGGGCTTTAAATCAAACAGTAAGGGTGTGATGAAAGAGCAGACATTCAGCTTTATTTAAGGGGTGTAAAAAAAGCATTGAATAAACTGTTGAGGTCATTTTTATTCAAAGGCCCTTCAGTTGTTCAGACAGGACGTTGCTCTTTACTGCAGCCTCCTTCAGCTGCTTCTTGTTTGTGCATGTTGGTTTGGGGTCAAGCGACTGACTTGGTTACTGAAGAATATCCAATTTCTTTACCTTGAGAAACTATCAGGTTGCTTTTGCAATGATTTGGATCATTATCCATTTGGATTGTGAAGCTCTGTCTGATCTGTTTTATAGCATTTGGCTGAATCTGAGCAGAGAGATCCTTCTATCAACAGTCACATCATTGATAAACAGTAGTAACCTGGTTCCACTGACAGGGTTTAATGCCCATGCCATAACAGTGGCTCCAACAAGTATGAAAAATAATGTGCTATGCTTCATATCATTAACCCCTTCATTGCTTATCCATATGTTTCTTTTACCATTATTACAAGTTCATCTTGGTCTCATCTGTCCAGAGAGTTTTTACAAAACTGTGCAGGCTTTTTAGGTGTTTTCTGGGAAAATCTAATCTAGCTTTCCTGTTCCTGGTTGTAACTAGTGGTTTGCTCCTTGTTCTAAGCCCCTGTCTTTCCATTCATGACATTCATGAATAGATGTGTCTTGATTCTAGACCTTAGTTCCACCGAGCAGCTAACGGAACAAAAGTTCAATACTTGGAATTGTCTCCAGAACTTTTATCTTCACATTTTGCCGTGGAATAACAAGGGAACAGGGCTCCTCTGGCCATAGAAGTGCTTTCCACTGTGGTGGTGTACTGGGGGCAAAATACCAAAAAAATACTTATGAACTTTGTGTAAAAATAGAGGTGAAACATATTTTCATATTGGATCTTGTCAGTACAACTCAGTCCCAATAGCCATACGTGATAATGAGTGTTAAGAATTACTGTTTCATAGCAGACTGCTCCAGCAAAGTGTCTGATGATGAAGCCTTCATCATCCCGGAGAGTCCTGTGAATGGTCAGCTTTGACTTTCTGGGAACCTAAGACAGAGACAATCAAAGTAAATCATATCATGCTAAAACACATATATTGATTTCATATTAAACCCATCCATCATCGTGTCTACAGCAGACCTTTGTTTGTCCACATGACGACTGAGTCATCAGGGCTTCTTTATCTTCATCATTAGCTATTTAACAGGTGTAACCTGGATCAGATGATTTCACTTTAAATGTGAAATGTCTTTGCAAGTCAAGTTTTTTACAGGGTTTACAGGGCATTAGCTTAGTAAATGAACATCATTAAGAGCCTATGTACACTGCATAGCAGAGTTTAGCTCTTGGATTAAATTCTTCTCTCTATTAATATCTATATCTATATATCTGAGTAGCAACTCTCCCTAATGTAGTGTGGCTGCAAGCAGCCTCCTCTTATCTTAAGCCCGAACTAGTGTCAAGGCAACATATTTAAAAAGATTTCATGCATGCAGAAATACAGGCGAAGTGACAAACAATAGCAGCAAAGGCAGCGACAGATGGAGGGAGTAAGATTGTGCGTCATTCACATAAGTGTTGTAACAAACAGGAAGAGTAAAAATGATTACAATGACAGTCCTGTCTTTAGTCTAACATAGAATGAATAATAGGAGAACAAAGGAGAAAAAGCAAAAAAAGAAGGGAAAAGTGAATAACAAAGAGAGAAAGGATAAGGATGAAGTCTGACCGTGAGTCTGAAGTGGTCTTTATGCTTGCTGTGAACAGCCTGTGCAAAGTGTTGGTCACTGGCTTGTGGGAGACGGTTCTCTTCATCCAAAATGTCCAGGATTCCCGTCAGCTTTGCTTCCACTAGATCTGGAAACGTCAAATATTTGTCCATTAGCCACAGCATTGTGACATTAAGTCCAGACAGAATTTTTGTGAATAACAATCCTTTCATTCCTATTGTCCTAAATATTAGCTGACTAAATCTGAAAAATAATTTATGTTAACATCTCAAAGCAAGTGATATCCATTCATCCTTAAAATTTAAAATATTTAAAAACGTTTTTAGAAACAACAAAGAGCATTCACGTAGAATAATGTGGAAATCACAAAAGCAATAATGAAACAAGTTGGAAAGAAATCACAAAACATTCTGTTCCTCGATATAGATTTATTGGAAATTTCCACTGCTTATCATATCTGGAATATGAATATTCAGAGCACAAAATGTTCGTCAGGATGCTCATTTAGCCAAATAACTGAATTATTCATCTGACATCCTGCGCTTGGAAAATAATCTAATGGCCAAGGACCTCCGAAAAAAAAAATTTGCATGAACAAGCACCTGTGCATAAATCCTGAAGATTGATGAGTGAATTAATGGCCAACCCAAACGGTCATTTGCAAGTCATAAATGTTATTCATGGCTGTCAGTTAACCTCACACCTGAATAATCACAGCCTTTGAAATACAAATCAAACTGCTTCACCTTGATACACTGACTACTTCATCCCATTAATTCGAGGATTCATTCGAGGACATAGGCAACGACAACAAGGTGGTGGTGGTGGGGGGGTATCATTTCGCTGTATTCTCATAGCACAATAGGGCCGTGAAACCCACAAATACTCATCGCGCTTGCTCCCTTCAGACACAGGGATGTGCCAGCTCCGAGGATAATGAGAAGTCGGTATTTCTGTCCCCCTGACAGGTGTATTTTCACTGCTGTGACGCGAAGCCTAGAGGAATGGCCCAAATTAATGTCATGTGGGTGAGCTGATGTTACACTTGAACTAACCTCGGTACATTTGTGGTGTGTGAGCTCTACAGAGAGTCACAACAATCTCTGTACATTTGCTATTTTGCAGTGCAAGCTCTCAAAGGCGACACTTCATGGTTATGATGCCCCAGAGTGTCAGTCTATCGACCCGTTTTCACTTACAGAACCATCCAAGGTACGGACAGATACCAGGTAACAAATTAAAGAAAAAAAGCAAAGCAACATAAAGTCTCTGGAGGGATTAAACACCATTCTTCCAAAAGATATTAGCACATTTTGGGTGGTGCTTTTACAAATGCTTCATCACAGGACAAAGCTCCCGTTTGGTCATTTGGAAAAAGCTGAAATCAGCCATTTTATCAGCTTCAGGAGGAGATGTGGTCAAAGCAAAGAAGCTGGCACAGACTCACCTATGCAGTCCTGGTTGTCAACATAATGCACCTCATTCACACCCAGCCCTTCCTTTTGATAGAGCTCTTGCTCCTGTAAAAACATGATCAAATATCAAAAATCAACACTGAAAACAAGACTTACTCTAAAAGTTTGTAAAAGTTCATTCAGATTATTCTGAGTGGCCTTACAATATCCAATATCCATAACAATATCCATCTCCAAAAAAGAAACAAAAACCAAAAAACAAATAGAAACATCAAACCAACAATATGTGATTCAGATAACGAGAAAGAGGCTAAAGCCAGAATTGTGGCACACTAATTGGAGACCTTGGAAGAGAATAACGTTAAGAGATCACAGGAGAGAAACATGCGTTATCGTGTCCCTTGAGAAATTAGTATTCTAATGAATATGAGAGAGATGGGGGTGAAGATAAAAGTGAGAAAACAGAGAAAGAAACAAAAGAAAAGCTTAGCATGCCAACAACTTCCACCTGCCTCATGAAAGAGTCAGTAAGTTTGGCTTATCAGTGACATGATGTGGCAGGTTTCCCAGGATAAAGAAGTAAACTGCCCCAAAATCAACTCAATTCACCCAGGGCTCACCCACCTCCTTGAGAATACGTTCGTTGAAGAACTGTTGCAGTTTCTCATTGCAGTAATTGATACAGAACTGCTCAAAGCTGTTATGCTCAAAATATTCTAAGAAGAAATAAACAGAAAACACACATTTCAATTATTTAAGAAAATGAAATGTTTTTATGTTAGTGGATGAAATGTTAAAGCCAGTAGAAAAAAGAAATCATACAGTAAATTTAGATCTTTTTCTGTATATTATTACCAAACCCAGCAATGTCCAACACTCCAATAAAGTTGGAGGAGGTCTCGAAGGGGAAGCACTGGTTCACTCGTTTGACCACATGATCGAAGAGGCGGCTGTACACAGCCTTGGCCAGGGCATCGCGGGCATTGTTTGCTTGCTCCACCTTTAGAGGCACCCTGGAGAGAGACACAAAGTGGGGCATTGACACAGTCCAAAACTGGGACATGCCTGTGTCTTATTAAACCTCCCTCTTTTACTTTTTATAATTAAACCAAAAGTTTTGTTGCGTCGATGTGACACTTTTTGCTGCCCAGTATCTTTCCACCTTTTGTTCCAGGTTATTCTTAAAAATGTGGAATTCTGTGCCAAAGACAAGATATTCAAATTAAAATCTGAACCTTGAACTTAAACTTTATTTTTAAATATTTAAAGAGGGGACTGATGACAAAGTGCAGCTCCACAGTGGCTAAGAGTTCAACTCGGCAGTCCCAGCTGGAAAGCAGATGAATTTCAAATAAAAACGTTTCACTCTTGCCATATCTTTACCTCTATTTTCTTTTGATATTCAACACACCCAACCCAATCCAAAAAGCCCTTATCCGTTACAAACAGTAACAGCAGTAATAGACTGCAGGGAAAACACATGAGATCTTTACAGTTTATCTCAGTGACAGGTGTTTTTATCTGTTGCAGTGTTTCATGCACACCCCAATGCATTCAACGCCCCCTCTGTTATCCTCAGCCTTACAGGGCCAGGGTGGATTTGTCTGAGGCTTAATGACAAAACCAACCCCCCCTCTTATCTCCACCTGCTCCCTTGACACCCGGGCTTGTACTGTACTGCAGCCATGCTCCCCTCCCTGCCTCCTCAGATACAGGCTGCATTATTTATGTGGAGAAAATACTTCCAGGCCAGGCCAGCATCTGGCCCTCCTGAAATATTAATTTAGCAAACCTGGCCCCATCACTCCAACACCACATCATCACAAAAATGACACAAGAGCACTGCCAATGCCATATTCTAGTCTGAACATGCTCTATTTAACCCGACAAAAAAAAAAAAATCACAATAACAAAGCTTGACTAGTTAAAATACTACTATACAAAAAGTATTAATATATATTTGTGCGACTGGTGTACTCAAATAGACAAGGCTGCAACTGACTTAGTTATATTAATTCGATTTTGTTCACTGTCAGGATAAGTAGAGCAAAGCCCATCTTACCACTGCCCGGGTCTTATTTGAATTTTTCCCTGACTACAGATATTTTATCTGCAGTATATTTCTTCAGTCAGTTCAGTGACTTCAGACTGTTTGAAACGACTGTGGCTTCCTAATAAAATGAACTTTGTCTCTAAACAAAACCACTCAAAAAAAGACGATCAAAACTGTGTCATTCCTCTTACTTGATAACTGTTCCTTTGGCGCCCCCTGCTGTAGTGAGCATCACCCTTGTTGTGAGGCTGACGCGTAGGTCATCCTGATCCAGGCCCAACAAATCAGCACAGTACTGAAGAGAGTCGTTGGACTGATTCTTCAGGACACAGCCACCTAAGACAAATAGCAACACACATAAGCATTAAAAAGGACTTTTTACAGCAAATTGTCGTTCTGTATGTGCAAGACTCTTTTTCTCTACGTCGTTATAATCTGCTAACTGGAATAGTAAGACTCATTTTTCTGAGTTTTCTTTTGGCAACCAAACTCAACCAAGTCATACTATAAGAAAGGTGTAAGTAAAATCTAATTTTAAAAAATTGTGATGCTGTTCAAAGTGTAAGTAAAAACAAAATGCATCTTACAAGCAAATCTCATAAGACCTTATTTTACTGACAACGGAACATAACAAATGTTTGAATTGAGAAAATCTAGCATTTTAAGAAAAATATTTGCTCATTTTGATATCGATGCCAGCAAAACATCTCAAAAAAGTTGGGACAAGATAACAAAAGGCTTTAAAAAGACAGCTTTCTAAAAGGGAAAAAAAGTTAGAGGTTCATCAATACATGAAAAAACTGCCTACAAATTATGGCACATTTTTGGAATACTTTTCCCACACATAAAATTTCAAAGACTTTAAATATCTCATTATCTGTATCATGAAAAGATTCAGAGAATCTGGAGAAAGCTCTGTGTGTAAGAGACAAGGCTGAAAGTCAACATTGGATGCCTATGATCTTTGAGCCTTCTTGCAGCACTGTATTAAAAAAAAACAACAGGATTCTGTTGTGGAAATCACAGGCTCAGGAACACCATAATTAACTGTCTGTAAATACAGTTCACTGAAAGTGCAGGTTAAAGCTCTATCATGCAAAGAAGAAGGCATATTTGAACACGATCCAGAGACGCTGCCATTTTCTCTGCGTCAAAACTCATGTACAATGAACTGAGGCAAAGTGGAAAACTGTTCTGTGCTCAGACGAATTGAAATGTGAAATTCTTTTTGGAAAATACAGACTCCGCATCTTCAAGTGGACGAGGATTATCCAGCTTGTTATCAAGTTTTAAAGCCTGCATCTTTGATGGAATTAGCAGTCTGCAAACCTGGAAAGATACCATCAATGCTGAAAGGTATATAAAGTTTTAGAGCAACATATGCTCCCATCAAGACATGTTTTTCAGAGGCCTTGCATATTTCAGTAAGACAATGCGAAACCACATAGCAATTCTCTTACATCAGCAAGGCTTCATAGTAGAAGAGTCTGGATGCTGAACTGACCCACCTGTAGTCTAGACTTTTCACCAACTAAAAACATTTGATGCATCATTAAATGGAAGAAATGACAGTGAAAACTCTGTTAAACAGCTAGTACCCAATATCAGACAACCAACATCATTCCTATCTCAGCAATATTGCTCCTCTGTTTTCAGACATTTACAGACTGTTGCTAAAAGAAGAGGGGATGCTACACAGTGGTAAACATGGAGCTATACCAACTTTTCTGATATTTGTTGCTTCTATCAAATTCATGTTTTAATGATACAGTAAATAGCAATAAATTAGCAAGTCATTCTGTTCTCATTTATATTTTACAGTGTCCTAACTTTTTGGGGAATTTGATTTATAGCAGCACCGAGCATGAATACGTGTTCTAACAAGGTGTTTGTGTGAGCGAGAACTGTACTGAAGTGAGAGAGAAACTGGGCACCCAGAGGAGTTTGAAAGTACACTCACAGAGATTTTGATTATAGACACAGAATGAGAAAGAACGAGGAAGAAAAATAAATGGAACAAGAGCTCATGTTTACTCGGGTAACAGATGCTCTTTTTCATCACAACTCCAGATTTATCTGTGGTGACACTTTTCTTAAAACTCCATATTGGATTCCATGTGCTAAGATTCAATAAAAAAGTAAATAGATATTGATTTGTTTTGCTCATTACTATGGGCAGCTTATTGAGTTTAATGGCATATTTTGAAATGTAAAAAAATCCTGTGAAGTAGAGAAAACAGAAAAGCAAGGTAAAAATGGACGACGCTGGTCTCAGAAATGACTAACTGCTTCTGAGAAGATAAGCATAAAAAAAAAAAGTAAAAAAAAGCTACAGCAAAAAAAAATCCCTACCCCGCACAGAAAGTCAAAGTTCTTGAAAATGACTTCATATTATTCTAAATGTTTTGCAAGGTATTGCACAGATAATGTTTATCTAACCTGAAGAGCTGCCTGTTTCCTCAAAATCAATGTTGCCCAGATGCAGGACACCGGCAACAACCCTGAACAGGTCCAGCTTCTCTGTGTCGTTCAGACCAATCTTTTTCATGGCCTCACACATCCTGTTAAAGTCACCGTGGTCATCCAGAAGAGGGTCCTTTAGTGCGCCCGTCTTTACGTGCTGCAAAAGACACAAAAGTTAGAAACCACAAAGTGACAGGAAGTGTTTAAAAAGTCAGCTCAAATCAAGATTTACTCAAGCATCATGATATAATCATTTGTAAATGGTATCTATGTTCTAGAAAATTCATTAACTTGATGTTGTATAATGAGTAAATCTGATTTAGAACTGAACTGGACCCAACAGCTCCCACTAAATAGAAAAGCCACACGTATGAGGTAAAACTGAACAAACAAAAACATTTTACAACAGCAGGTTAAAAGAACCTTCACCAGCAGCACACAGCAAGCAGGAAATCCTTAAAACTAGGGCTGCTCAGCTGTCGTAACAGCTGAATAAAGCAGAAAGGCCAGGAATACAGTGAAATAATCTAATCAGTGAAATAGAACCTATTAGAAATCATCAGGAAACTAAATTGGAGATTAATTATATAGTAATAGTTACTATAACAAGGCGTGTAGAGTTATGCCTAAATATTGAGTCCTGATTATACTTTAATATAAGAAGCACAGGTTGAGTGATGGGAACTGAATCCTTTAATTTTTCATGTTTTATTAAGGTTAATTTTCAAAAAATGAGAACATTCAAAATTAAATCTTAATTGTACTTCTTTGGGAAAAACAAATACTCTAATTATGCTCCACTGCACTGTATAACTGGCAGAAGTTGATTCTTTTTATATTTCTATTTAAACACCATCTGCACTAAAGCAAATCCAAACCAGGCATGCACACGCAAAGAAGAGGAAGCAAGCGCTCATGTTTCCTGTTTGAACTACAAACAGCAGCATGTAAAACCAGAGAGTGTCAGTCTTCAGTTTAGGAAACTCATAGGAAAAAGAGCAGGAAGCACAGAAAGTAACACGCAGAAAGAAACATCACCTTGTTGTCCTATATATAACAAAAATGTGGTGGGAACAAACAAATACACAATTATTTAATTAGCAGCACACATTTACTAGTGATGCACACTTTTCCTTACATCCACAGAGCTCACTTGCCTTTCATCATTAAATAAGTAAAAATTTAGTGAGAAAAAAACATCTGCAAGCATATAAACAAACACACCTATGACATTTAGTGCTAGTTTGACTTATGAATCATTCAAGCATTAAAATCATTCAACATTAGTTCAAACCCAAGGGATGAACTAATGTTGCGACTACATATAAGGTGCAAAGAACCTATTTTAAATCATAAATTTAAATAATTTGTTACTAGTAGGCTGTTGCAAGAACACAGTTTGCTAACATCAAGTAACTATCATTTAAAACCAAAGTATACATGTTCTCATTAAGCTTTTCTTCATGACGCTTTCATTTTGAATGAAATTTTCGTAGAAGATATTTATAAAAAAAACAAGAAGTAAAATGAACATAATAATTAGTCCCTAAGGGACCAACTTCTAATCGTTCCATATTAATTAGACATCTTCTGAACAATGCATTATTTTTTTGTGTTATTTATAATTTGCTAAATTCACATATCTTGGCATAAAATATTGGTATCAACCAGTTCCTGCATATCAACTCAGTTTGGCAATATACTTTCTTAGCTACAATCTGGGATTTGTTTTGAACTTTCCTCACTGTTGGGAACGTAAAAATATCTATTTTTCATTCTGCATAAGAAAGAACTCTAAAGTGTTCCTTGTTTATTCTTACAAAGGTAATTTAAGTGTTAAAACAGAATTTAGATTAATACCCAACGTTTAATTATTATTTCATATTTTGGGCCAGAAGGATTAAGTCAGGACACGACATTACCTCAGGACTCTTACGATTCTGCATGATTTGTTTGTCGGAGTCCTTACTGGCAAAATATCTGGTGCATCCTCGGTTCAGGTACTGCAACAGAGAAAAAAAAACACTTAGAAACATTTAAATATGCTTAGTATTTTAATAAATTCAATTTATTCATGGTGGCAAATCTACTGAGGATGTTTATATTGATTTTCATCACTGAAAAAATCTACTCTGCTGTCTCCAAATATTGCTCCACAGCTGACTAGTAGTGGATTGCATGAAGTAATTGCCTCTGTTGATGTGGGTGTCGCCTCAGGGACTTGATACGATGATAAACATCTGAGGGAACAGCTTGAAATGCTTGTTGTTCTGTTAACCATTGTTTTGTAGAGTATTTAGAGGAAAGTAAAAGCCATGGTAAACACTTTAATACTCTCTCTCTCCCCTACTGAGCTGATAATTGCATCCTAAAGAGCCAAAATTCAATTGTGAACTATTATGTTACTGAAGGGCTTTTGATCACACTTGGGAGGATGTCTTGGATTTAAGACAATTACATTGCTAAAAATAACCTCATGTGACATCTAGTGGGCCTCCACAGAAATGCTAACCAATAGAAAAATACCAAAAAGATGTTTGTAGTGTCAATATGGCTAATTAATAATAATAAAAAAAACTTATTTCAGTTGGCAGTTGGCAAATTAATAAAAACCTCTGCACCCACTGACCCTGAAACTATCTGGAGAGTCAAGGTGTAATTTCTTCTTTAGGTCTTCAGATGCTCCCGCACAAAGTCTGTAGAAGATGTGGTAGTTCCTCTCTTCATTACTTTGCATGCAAATCCTTGACTTCTCCAACAAGTAATGTGAGACGAATCCACCCACAACTGCATTCTGGTAGCACAAGGGAAATAAAATCAAGTCTTCAGTGCAAATTTTAAAACTGATGAAACACAAACAAACAGAACAAACTAAAGCTTAATCCGTTTACATTGCTTACCTTGCTGTTGAAGTGGATTTCTACAAACTTCCCAAAGCGACTGCTGTTATTGTTTCGGACTGTTTTTGCATTTCCAAAGGCCTCAAGAAGGGGATTTGCTGACATTTGCAAAAAAAATACACTCAAGATCACCTTCTCTATTAAAACTTTAATACATTACGAATAAGTGTTGAATTCTTTTAATATAGTACCTTCAACAATTCTCTCATCAATGTCTTGACCGCTTCCATATGATGTGGTCAGATATCTGAAAAGTTTAAAATCCATTAAAAATAAAAGTCAGATTAAGATTTAAAGCAGCAGCTCTCCCTTTAAAACTGCTGGTAAAACGTTCTAGAATCCATCAACATTAAATGGGAACTTGATAGTTAGCTAAACTTTAGATAGTTCTATGTTAAATAGTGAAATTATAATTTATTAATACAATAGGCTTTTTAACATTATCTGCATGGATTTTGATTTCGAAGATATTACCAATGGCTCTCTTTGAATTCAATACAGGAGCAATTGGGAGTGTGAACAGGTTTGAACTAAAGTCATTCTTCATATTCGCATGAATTAGAAAGGAAAAGATCAAATGTGAAGGAAAAACAGGGGCTAGAATGTAAAATAATTCATACAGACTCTTACCTGAGAACAAATTTGGTGTTTTCAGTCTTTCCTGCACCAGATTCACCTGAAACTATGATGGACTGGCTCATCTTCAAAACCTTCATGTCCCTGTAGGCTTTGTCCGCTAAAATAAAACATAACACCAAACACACAAAAATAAAATAAGTAGTAATTTAATGGCAAAATCAGGGCATGATGACGGACAATCTTTTAAAGTGTAGCTTTTAAGCTTAAAAGAATCATGTAACAAAAGTTACTTCCAAAAGACGGCAAGTTCGAATACACTTCATGATTATAATACATTATACATGTGCATTTCAGTTACTTATATATTGAACCCCCCTTTTTAACACTGAGCATGTGTGAGCTCTCACCTATAGCATAGACATGAGGTGGCAGGGTGCCCAGTGACTTCCCTTGGTATGACTTGATGGCATCTGGGCTGTACAGTTTTGGAATGTCAAAGTATGGATTAACAGCTATCAAGATATTTGCCACATACGTCTGTGGAAGAAATAAATAAAAGCATGATTAGGGTCTCTGCATTTGAGTGAATTGCTAGATATTATAAATAAATATGTTTTAATAATCAATTAAAGGAAGAAGAAGTGAAAAACACCCCACTGAAGGCTGCTGAGATAATCCATTCTAATTTTCTCATCTACCAGCTGTCCCTTATTATCTAAGTGAGTGACTGAAGTCAGAACTGGGATTGCCAGTCTGACCATGACTACTAGCTTCCCTTCACTCTTTACAAGCTGGTACTTTTCCCCACTGGGAAACAAAAAAATTGATCCTTTGTTTTTTACACTCAACCCTGTTACTCTATCGCCTCATGATGAAGCATATGCCGCATAAAGGACAGGCGTATTATTACTTGTGCTAAGGCAGCTTAGTGTGGATGGTAATAACAACATACATAGATGTAGTCTTTACTGTACCGCACTCTAACATTGTTGAGGAGAGTGGCTTCATTCAAGTACATTAAGGAACCTGCAAACAGACGGGTTACACATAATTAACATTTTATCGTTAACAATATGTTGAACAAATATTGTTTGTGTGAAGACTCACAGTTGTCATCTACATGCTTGTTGACATCATCCTCAGCAGGGAAGACTTGGTTCATCGGAGCGAGAAAAGTCTAAAACGTGAACAGTTTCACTTTTACATTTACATAATATCATTTCCAGGATAGACAGGTGTGCTACATGTGGCACTGTCTTTGCTTTTTCCGACCAACATTATACACTAGATTAATTGTTGCTTACTCCTTGCATTTTACAGAGCTTATGACACAAAACAAATGTTTATTAGAGTTCTCAAGCATCATAAACAGTTAAGCAAGAGTGAATAAACATGAAAAGTTTACCATGCTTAAAGATCACAGTAACGATGTTCAGTGTGACATGTTCCCAGGCTAAATTAGTTACTGATATTCTCACTCTATTGTTTATGAGTCTGAGTTCATGGAAATAAACTCAATGGAACAAGTCGGCTGTGAGAGAAACAAGGAGAGACATGGCAGGATAATGAATAATTTGGTGGGAGAGAACAGGATCTGAACACCTGACTGAGTAAGTGGGTGGGTTACAGCTGGTAGGGATGGTGGTAAGGTTATTTGCTGATCTTGCAGTAACCAGACAACTTGGCACCATCATTCAGTGATGCAAGAACGACACTGACATCAAGAGTGAGTTGCTATATACAGTATATATTAAAAGTATCTGTTTCTTTTATATATATTTAATGTTTGCGACACACTGACTATAAACAACTGCTTATCTGTGTGAGACTGATCCATCTTGTGCTTTGACGCATGGTTTCTTGCCAAAAACTGACTGGAAGCGTAACGAGAATATGCTTTGTGTGCCCGCTAACAGGTCTTGGCACAAACTGGTCGTCCACAATAACAATCATGCGAGAAATGTCCAACCAGTAAACTGACAGAGGAAAGCAGGCAGCCAGACCGAGAGTCTTGCAGAAAGCTGAGGCACTAATGAGTTCAACAGAGCACTGAAAAAAAACACACTCAACTGCCCTTTCATTTGTTCAGTGAATGAGAGTTTAAGCTTTGTAAGAAGGCATAAACTGATTATTATCATACAAAGTTTTGACCATCTAGTCAACAATATTTTTTAGCTAATGTTATTGCCTCCAATGGCAATATAATCAGTGCAGGACATGGACATAATCTGATGCAACTGCAATATCCAGAGCCTCAGGACACTTCTAATGCAATCGGGGCCTTGTAATCGGAAGGTTGCCGGTTCGAGCCCCGGCTTGGACAGTCTCGGTCGTTGTGTCCTTGGGCAAGACACTTCACCCGTTGCCTACTGGTGGTGATCAGAGGGCCCGGTGGCGCCAGTGTCCGGCAGCCTCGCCTCTGTCAGTGCGCCCCAGGGTGGCTGTGGCTACAATGTAGCTTGCCATCACCAGTGTGTGAATGGGTGGATGCCATTTACCATTTTAAACATTTTTTGTATCTTTAGCATGTGAAATTAACATGTTTTATCTCAAGAAAATAAAAATACAAATAAATTCTCAGTGTAGATTCTTATATGCCATAGATGCACACCAATGCATATAATGTTTTCCCTGTACAACCACCATGCATAATAGCTGATATTACATGAACTCTAACATTGATGATCACTACATTTCATAGTAAAGTTATAAAGGAATGATGGTTGAATTTAGCTAATTTTGGGTCTTGGGGTTATGTATGATGACAGTCAGACTGTCACGGCGTGAGCATAGGACACAGAACAGAGCTAACATTATAGTTCATAATAACACTTTTATTTTTGCAAATATGCAAATTATCTTGAGGGCGCTTGTTGACTAACTTGTTACCTTGCCACGATATCTGCGGTTTGACAGACATTTGCCTGCCACAACAAACTATGTTTTATAGCATGACTTCGCTATCCAGTACCTGAAAATAAAGGCAAAAGCAGCTGCTACTGCACAGGTCTGTTGTAAGCAGTAGAGGCCTGCTTGCTGGGGATACATGATGGCTCAGGTGTAACAGGTGGCCTTTACCTCCTAATGAGCAGCTCTCCCTCCTGGCAACACTATCAGCACACCTGCTGCTGCCCTTTATTTATTCATGTCTCTGTACATGTGGTCTCTCATGTTTCTCACATTGTACACATTGTTGTGCTAACGCCTTTCTACCTGAAATCACGCTTAATAAAATTATTGAACGTTTTATTCAACACACTACTTTCAAATTCCTAATAAAAATAGTCATTTGGAATAATTTTTTATATTAAAAGTAATGTTGTGTGCGCGTGTGTGTGTACACGTGTGTTTTACTTTACTTGTGTGATAACCCACCTTGCCCTTTTGGTTCAGCGGTTCTATGGTGAGTGTGTCGGCTCCTATGTCAGTGATCGTGCCCAGCTGGAACCCGTCAGTGGGGTGGGGCGCCCACACTGGCTTCCCATCCTCCATGATTTACCTCCAGTCAGCACAGGCACACAACTCTGCAAGGGAGAGACAAAAAGAGGAACACAGACGTAAATTAAAATAAATATGTAAAGCACTGTTTTGCATTTTACTTTAAGCAAACAGAGTCTGCTTCTAGGTTTATGGCCACTTACTATGTATTACACCTAGTCTCCACAACTGCAAAACGGAAGTTGATATCAATATCGTAAATTTGACGTCAGAACTTCAATTGCCTGTGAGGGCAGCTTCTCAGAACCGCCACCACATTTTTGTTTACCATCTATTCTGTATTTGCATAGTATTTGCCAAAGTCTTCATTACACCCTGCAGCTTGTAAAAAGCCTTGGGAACTATAACATTTTGCTATTACTTCACACTTGAAGACAATATTAAAGTAGCCAGCAACTAGGCCTACCAA
>NW_005187411.1:4275660-4306995 GCF_000239375.1 Pundamilia nyererei
AATGCACTCAGCATTAGGACTGATCCAACTTAGGTATCTCTTTTTCTTTTTCTGTTTAGACTTACAATAAGAAAAATGAGCACACTTCATATATTATTAAATCCTTTTCATGAGATAATGTTAACATTTCAGACACTTTCATTGCTTCTATGTCCCAGATAACAACTACTGAAACAAGTGATTTCTTTATGTCGGTTTAGTTACCACTTCTTACATGACAATAGCAATGAAGGACCAAAGATCACAGTTTTACTCCTTTATTATTAAACGCATTTCCCTTCAGGTCAGTACGTTTATGTCTGGGAAGTGCATGAGGTTGATTTCTAAACACAACTACACTGGTTGAGGAAACACACATGGCTAAACTGCTAAGGCCATTAAAATACACATACATCCACTGTCTGGCTATGTATAATAAAGTGCATATTCTACATTTTTAAACAATCTGCTGCCACAGATAATGAAAGGCATTGAAGAAAAAGACATGCTGTTATCTCAGTTTATTGTTATGTGGCCTATCTATTTATATTTATAGAGGAATACTAAACTTTCAACAGTAGATGTCTTTGTCCAAAGTAGGCGCTCAGACCAGCAAAGGAAAGAGTTCATATATCAAAGGATAAATGTTCCATCAAACTCCTAAATGTAACCATCGGAATTCATAACAGCAAAGACTCTGCACCATTAAAGTCAGGTAGCAGGTCAGGTACTAGGATGGGTAGATAGATCTATCTTAGTGTCCTAGTTGTATCTTAAATATCTATCTCAATAGATAAATTGATAGATAGATAGAAAATCACATTCTAACATAAGCAGAAGAAAAACGCACAATGACATTCCCGGTCTATTATCTCTAACCTTCAAGTGTGAGATCAAGGCTCGAGGGAATCCTAAAGATTGTTTTTGTTAGATAACTGATAACCACATAACTATCCCACAGTTCCTTTCAAGTTAATTTACAGTTTGTTCACACATAAATTCACAGTTTGTTCACAAATGAAATTCAGTCACTTGAATGGTTCATGAACACGGAAAGCTTAAATGGCTACATGTATTTTGCTATAGCGGAAAGACTTTGCATACTGGAAAACCACAATAAAATTAACCGTACTTTGCCAGAACATTCTATAAGCCAAGTTCCATTCATTATAAAGGGCGTTATATTGGGCTCTTTTAGAAGAGCCCTCCAAACTGTCTGCATCCTTGGCTGCGTACAACAAAACTGAGACCAGCCCCTCATGAGTAACTTTGACTCTGCAGCCTCAAATCCTCTTAGTATCTGACCCTAATCCAGACAGAGAGGTGAGACGCCTGAAGTGAGATGTAAACCTCACAAATAAAAGTCAGTGAGCAGGTTTGAGACAATGCAAATCAGAAGGGTGTCACATATCCAGTGAAACAGAGAGCCAGAAAGTACGGAGAGGAGGAAATATGAAAACACACACACAAATATATATACACACACTCCCACACAAATGAACACTGCTTGAGAGTCAAAGCAGTACGCGGTGAAACACCCCTCGTGTTTCCTGCCTCCTGTTTCCGGTTCTCTCTCAGGGAAGGGAGGCATGGAAAAAGCATTGGACGATGGCTACAGAGCAACAGGATGAAAGATGCACACACAACACAGGGTACACTTTCAGAAGTGCATGCCAAGAAAGCATTTAGTTTAAGTGGTGTGCCTACATTTGAATGAAAAGTGACATGTCAGAGAAAGAAATTGTAAAATAAAATAAATAAATACATAAGAATAAAGAATCCTGGTTTACTGTTGTTAATCCCGTGAGGACACTTTAAACGCATCACGGCTAAATTATGTAGAGGAGAAATATCTAGGACAGAATTTCCTGATAGCAATCAAGCAGAAACGAGATGTGGGCTAAACTGTCGGCTGTTGTGATTACTGGAGACAACCTTAAAATGAGGTTTTCATAATTACGATTAACCCCAAATAACTTTTTCAAAGAAACTTATGGAACAAAGCACCTTATAATAAGTCACGACTACTGCACCAAGACACCAAACAGTACACCAGTGGAAGTAAGTCAAAAGTACAGGTTTAAACAGAAGCCCACAGAAAACTCAGTTCCTAAATTGCTCTTAAATCAGACAAAGTACTTCAAAATACTTGCAACGTTAGCTATTTGGAATAAAAATTTAAAAAGCGTAACAGGTAGACAAAAAAACAACCACACACTTACAAGTGAAATCCTTCAAGCAGTTGAATTTACGTTCACGGTGACAGTAAGACGTTTTATGCTCCTCATTCGGTTGTATGTGTGCAGCACTGGTCCAGCTTTCCAGCTTTGTCGGTGTTTCTTCCTGCAGCAGGACGGATGAGGTAGCAGCGGGCTGTCTGGGTGACAGGCTACGCTCGAGCTCCGGTGAACACCGGTGACGTCACCCTCACCGCGAAAGGTGCGTTAAAGTGTCCCTCGTAAGATCCTGTGACGTTTTTATTTTTGGCTTATGGTTTATACTGATAACTAAACATTAAAAAGCCACTCATATTGTAAAAATCTAAACAAAAACAGCTCAGGTCGGCGATCGTGAGTGTGAATAATTTCAGTTATATCACTTAATACTTTTTATATTCGAATTGTTTTCCATCAATGTATTAATGCATGTGAATCTCATTAAAAAAATAGTTCCGTATAAACAATCACAAGTTTCAACATGTTACATCACCACATGGGTTTGGAGAATTTTAAATATGCAATGTTTGAGTGTCTGAATGTAGGTATTTTATTTCACTAATTGATGGGCTATTTGTTTGGTCTGTCATCCTTATAAAAATAACAGAGGATTAGCAGAGAGCACGTGGCTGCGAAGAAAAGACTGCAAATGTTGCCTCGAGCTTCATGAATATTTGAGTGGCAGGTAATCTGAAACTTTTGGGGGGATTTTTGAAGGAGACATCCAATCCACAACTGAAACACAGGCTGCCACTCGGTTTGTAAATCTAATTAGGACACCTGATACGCCAGTACTGGATCATATCTGATTACGGACAGTAGTTGACAGCAAGCACTAAAATGTAGCTTTTATTTTTAAAGCCCCCAGATCAACACCAATCTACAAAACTCTTACCTTTTTTTGTATCCAACCACTTTGGAGCCAGTTAAGACAGTTAATGAATTTGATCATGTGTGATTTAACGCAATGTTATATTGACTGATGAATAGCACACTAAAAAAAGTAAATGGTCTGGTTAGCTTTTATATTAAAGATCCAGAACACGGTGCTTTACTGCTTTGCCTGATGGACAATGTCTCCCCCATGTGCTCATATGGCATATAAGCAACCATATCCCATGTAATTACAGTTCACATGGAAGGGATGCACTAGAAGGTTCATGATGGCGAGAATCCCAGTGCACACTGGAGGAAATGAGAGCAATAGAGACACCAAGGAGCACAGAGTTAAGCAAAACACAAATAAACAATAATTTCAAACCCACATGCTTGTAGGAAATGTGTAGTGAATGGAACTTGGTATACTTATAGAAAGAATGCATGGCATAAAGTGAAATCCTCCACTGAAGCTAAAGGAAGGTTTTTGTAGAAGGTGAGGACTCAACGTTTTCTGTGTTAAAAAATAGTGTTTTTATTTTGATACTTTTTCGTTGTTATTTTATGAAATTATTTGTTAAGTTATTTAAACAATTTAATTTAGGGAGGTCAAACTCATTTTGCATCATGGGCCACATACATTAAACAGTTAACGGCTGTCTCAATTTTGCTACAGGATAAAGAGATTGCTGTAGTAAATGAAAGAAATCTGTCCACACAAATAAAGACATGTATAATGTTACAGAAAAAAATATGGTAGTAATTACAATAATAGAAGAGTAATTCACAGAAATTCACAAAATAGTTGACTCACTGCAAAACATAGAAATTTACAGCAGCTAGTGAAAAATCAGGCACTCTTCTGTGTTTTAACTGTTATTTTTTTAATCAATTATTTAATTACTCTGGTATAGTATGGTTAGCGATGGGAGAGCTCTTTATCAGTAGGAAAAACTGTAAAAGCAATGACAAAACAGTAAAAACGTAGAAATCGATGCCCTCTCTCACATTTTCCAAAGCTCTCTAGCAGGCCAGATTGGAGTCTTTCCTGGGCCGAATGTGCCCCCCGAGCCTTATGTTTTACACCTTTGATTTAAATCCTTAATGTTAAATAAATAACATCATATGATAGACATAACATAAAAAACAACTCTCCTTGTAACCATTTCATATGGACCACAGCATATGTAATGATAATCACCACTACTGGTTTGTCATACAAACCAAAATACTACAGCGACTTGCTAAAATAATAGATGCTACCTTGTTACTAAATCAATGTGCATGCTAGCTCTGTAAAATGCATTATATATTTAACTCTCCCAATTATCTGATAGCATTAAAAAGTTGAGTCAGTATATTTATCAGGCCTCTTTGCTGTCAATCTCTTGACCGCTTTCCCAGCTAATTATCTGTGGGGAGCCCAAATGCTTTGGAGTTTATCTGTGAACTGTTTACAAAAGTCCTATCACACGCATTCTGTGGTGCCTGTGTAGAGGAACATGAAATGCTCTTGTAGGACCACCAGCACTCAAAGCTCCTGCAAATCTTTGGCCATCGGCATTACTTTTTTACTTCTGTCTGGAAAATACTTCTAAAGGTAGGCGTTTCCGATTTTGAAATACTGTATAGTTTTCAAGTAAAAACGCTTTCTTAGAGTTACTAAAAAGCTGTGTGTGTGTACTTGGTTTATGCAAATGTAGTTCTAAATGCGGCTTTGCAGTCTCTTTTTTATTTATTTTCAGTGGAAGGAAATTCTCACTTCTAATTCCACTATTTTAATTCTGAAATATACAGATACATATAAACCAAGCCTTGCTTTTTATGAATGATTTTTTTATATTAGCATTTCCTTAAATTGTTTTGTTTCTCCAGCATAGCCCCCTAATCATCCCATGTAGAAGAATGCCCGGTGAGAAACTGTTACTGCCAATGATACTAATGTCTGTAGTGATGAGTTTATTACCAATGCAGACATCATATGGACAACACTTGCCAGAGGAGTCTTGCACTGTTCAGATCCTTGTCCCTGGACTCAAAGGCATGTAGCTCTTTGTTCTTTCTTACAAAATGCATACCAGACACCTTAAAAACCAAGAATAGACTCTATCTGATATAATAATTGTTTTTCTTCTGCTCTAAAAGGAGAACCCGGAGAAAAAGGACAAAAGGGAGCACCTGGGAGACCAGGAAGAGTTGGTCCGCCAGGGGAGACTGGTATATTTTATGCAGTTGCACCAAAAAAATAAATTATAGAATGTGTTTGTTTGTTTTGTGAGTAAAAGTGCATTCCCCTAAAATGCAAATCTTTAAAGAGAGAATATTTTCCACATGCCCACATTTATAGATCTCCTCATTTTCTCATTACTACCACTAATACAAGAAAAACTGGGGTAAAGATCACATTTCTCGGGCTGATAATGTGCCGTTACATCACTACCAGGCCATCCAGAAATGGTCAAGTGTTTATATTAGGGTAAGAGGTCAAATGAGAAATGGTTTGTGGAATCCAGAGCTGTGGACAAGTGTTTATGGAAGACCTTAATGAGGAGTGAAGGGTGTTCTCTGAAGCATATTCATCATTTTAATTAATTAACCTTTAGTGAAAGTAAAGATTTATTGTTTAATATATATAATTTTGCTTTCATTTCTGCTGTTTTAAGTTTGTCTTGACTATAAGATATACAGTATGTCTCTATCTTCATATGAACAATTTACTCATGTTGCATTCTTTTTAGGTCCACCTGGGGTCAAAGGACACAAAGGCATTATGGGACGTTATGGAAAAGTTGGCCCAAGTGGAATGAAAGGTGCTATAAGAAGCAGAGATGTACTGTCTGCACACTTTTTCAGGAATGCATCAATTATTTGTTTAGTGTGTTTTTATGATTGATAAATATTTACATCTCTGACGCAGGATCCAAGGGAGATCCAGGTGACCCTGGTACAAGGGGCCCAGACGGAGAGCCAGGTGGGTTCTAAAACCATCTTATTTTGTTTGTCAAACAGATGGCAGCAGGATTAGACAGACACATCTGTAAATGAATAAAGTCAACTTTGTGATAGTCCCACACATTTTTGCCTTATCAGGGGTTCCCTGTGAGTGTGCGCCAATTAGAAGGATGATTGGAGAAATGGACATTCTTGTGGCTCAGCTTTCCTCAGAACTAAAATTCATTAAAAATGGTAAAAGATTTGCAGTCTTTAAAAATGCTTTTGTATTTTTAAAAAAATATTTATCAGTTTTGGTATTTTGCTGATTTCCTGTCCTATAGAATTGAAAATGCGGGCATGTCAATGTGAAATTTATAGAAATACAAGTGCTCATTTTTCAGCACTGCCCTCCCCTGCAGCTGTTGCTGGCATTAAGGAAACAGACAGTAAAGTCTATCTGTTGGTGAAGGAAGCGAAGCGCTACACCGAGGCTGAGGGCTACTGCCAGACGAGGGGAGGGCACCTGGTCATGCCGAAGGATGAGGGAGCAAACGCAGCCATCGCAGGGTACATAACCGACGCTGGCCTGAGCAGAGTTTACATTGGCATTCATGACCTCGAGCGCGAAGGTGTTTTCACCTACGTAGATCACTCTCCCATGACCACTTTCAGCAAATGGAGAAAAGGAGAACCCAACAATGCCTATGATGATGAGGACTGTGCTGAGATGGTGACCTCTGGGGAGTGGACTGATGTGGCGTGCCACCCGACAATGTATTTTGTTTGTGAATTTGACAAGGACAACATCTGAGGCCAGTATATGTTAAACAGACTGCAGACTGGACAAATGTAATGGAGCAAAAACTGTAATCTTATTATTTTGCTGTATCCTCTATCTGTAAATATGAATACGAAATGATACGCAAGTTGTGCAAAGTAGTATACTTTCAACTTCCTTTTTGCTTATGAGCTAATAAGCTATTTATTTTCTGAACATACAAAATATCCAAATGTTTGTAATATTTTTTTTTACGTCCTTGATACATACTGAAATAAATTAGTGTTTCCAAAAGCATGCCAGGAACTGAGTTTTTATTTAATTCAGAAAATCCACTGAGCAATATTTGTAGCAGTACGATAGACAAACAGTGTAAATAAGCAAATATAGAGAGCTGTGGATTGTGTAGAAAAAAAAATACAATTAAAAGACATTCCAGTTGAGTGAATTTAATCAGAGGAACAGAATACAGCATGCATTCCACATTCATGTGCTGTGCAATAAACATTTATACATAGTTTAAAAATAATTTTTTGCACATTAGTTTTTGCTCTTGAACTAGTTGCGCTTATTTACTGCAGCAGTTAAAGCAAACTTATGGAAGAAATATACGATAAATGATGCAACACAAAGCTGCAGGAGTTAACACTACTACCTCACAGAAACAAGGTTCTCGGTTTGAATCCACTGGCTGGCTTCTGTGTGCAGAAGTTGGGCTCTTGGTGTCCAGGCTTCCTCCCACAGTCCAACGACGTGCATGCTAGTTTAACTGCTGGTTCTGAATTGGTCAGATGTGAGTGTGAACAGCTATTTGTCTCTGTGAGTTAGCCCTGCAATAGACTGGCGACCATGAACATGTATACATGCATGTCGCAAAATACTTATATGGCTTACATTATGTTTTAATCATTAAAGTGACCCATTTTATATTATTGTAAAATAACAAAATAATTACTTTTCTGTTGTAATTTCCACATGGACCATCGCCACCCAGTGGGCGAAAGCTCATCTTACAGCAAAAATCCCTTACAGGGGACTGAAGTCAGTGGCTGCTCCACATTTTATCTGTTATGTTAAGGAAAGCACAGGTGTTACAAAAAAACAATAACTGTCATGCTAAAAGTGCAGAAGCCAGGAAATTCATTAATTTTAATGTTTACAGTTGTTCTTCTATTAGGTTGATTTTAGGCTGTTCTGTAGCACTGCATAAATACCAAGCAGTAATTGGTATATGTGCTAAATATGTTAAACATGAATCATATCAAAGTCAAATCATTGCGACAATGTCCTTCTGAAGTATGCAAACATCCTAACGAGTGAACACGGTAAGGTTCTCATGTATTATCCAGCGAGCAATGCAATTACACCAGAGTCACCTTACATCTTTATAACATTCACTCTGCACCTTAGTGTGCTGTAATAAATGGGAGTTTTAAAATGGATGGCACTGACCTTTAAGAGCGCCAAAGGAAACTCACCCACTGCTTCCCCTTGATTCCTGACATGACATATCACACTTTGGCTAAGCACAATTTGAATCACAGTTACCCTACGACATGTATCCTGGCTAAGAACTGATAAGAACTAATTGCTGGAGACTTTTATGACTTTGCATAAAATTCTGAAAACCATTTGATGCAATGACTAAAACCTGATCACATACTAAGCACATTGACATATTCTCGATTTGTAGTGTTAAATTAATGCTGTCAGGTTTTTTTAATATAAAAATAATTTGCCACCTAAAGTTTAAAATAAAAATAACAGATTACACATGACAATAATATGACAGCCTATTGTTTGCTGAATGACAGAAACAAGATATAACATACCTTAGATTAGTTTGACATTTTCATCTTTGAAAATCCTCCAACGGTTTGGTTGTGTGACTAATAGGAGATGTCTTGTGGCCCTGGCAGCTATTGTTTTAGGATGGGTGTCCCAGCTGAGATGATATCCTATTGCATCCCTCTAAGAAGAGGAATTTGAATATGCATGATGCATTTCTCCTAATAAAGCAGAACACCAGTCCCTTAAGAAATGAATAATTAATGCTGAGATGAATTATGTATTTAATTGACCAGGAGTTGTCCGCCATAAACCAATTAAGTGCCATTGTTGCAGCAATCTCTGGTTACCTTTGTAGTAAACAGTTTGGACAGCTCTGTCTAAAAGTGAAGGGGCTGCAGCCACTCTGCTACAGTTGTAATATACAATAGGAGTCTGTCAAAAATTTGAATGGGATACATGTTTTCTTCAAAAAAGAATACACTTCTTTGGCTTTCTATTATATTTATTATCACCGTTATACACTTACAATAGATTTTGGAGGAGGGCATAAATGGTAAACCATATGGCATGGATCATGAGGAAAGATCTATAGTAGCTTAAGTTGCTTTGTCAGACAGAATATGTGTAGATTTCATTATTTTCAACATTTACATATGTTATGAGTGTATATAAATAAACACTGAGAGAAGATTGGAGTCAAACAGTAAATGTGTTTTATATTAGCGGATTAAACCTGGGAAAAAACTGCATCCCAAAAGGATGTACAGTGCTTAAAAAAGTTATTATGCATGCCAAAGTATCCTTGGGCAAGATTCCGAACCCGCAGTTACTCCCATTTATAATATGCCATAAACGTAAGAAAAAAAGGGGGAAAATAGAAATGTGTTGAAAACACGTTTAAAGCTAAAAAGTACTGAATTGAATTCACCATAACATTTCTGTCTGTTCAGGAATGAAAGTAAATAACAGCAATTTGGGATCTAAAAAAATGAAGATAATAACAATAATAAAAAATAAACGACATATGCTTTGTTACAGCGTACTTTACATTGGGTAGTGGCCTAATAAATTTATTAAGCAATGAAATTCACCGCTGTGTTCTGTCAATTAGTTTCTCGTTAAATACCATGAGATTGAATCAGCCAGCTGGTAATGAAAATTAAAAATGAGTTTGTTTGTTTTTTAATACAGACCTATGAGCGGTTTAGCTAAATATGTAAAACCCACTGGGGTCACCCCACTGGTTGCCTTGGTAGCACCAGAGGTTTGGTATCGAACACTAAATTAACCTTAGCTACACAATAGAAGACACGACAGAGACGTGGATACGTATCTTAATACTACACCTCTCATGTGGAAGAACTGAGAAGCTGTCTCCAGTTACGTCTCCGGAGGCCAACAGAGCTGACACATTAACTTCTGACACCAAGGGCCACCGCTGTTTGTTGTTTGAAATCGTTCCCATTAGCTAACACAAGTATGCCCAGCACAACAGGGAGAAGTGACTTGCCACCTACAAAAATAATCGTCGTCTACAGGAACGGAGATGCCTATTTTCCCGGCAGGAAAGTAGTTGTGAATCCGCGGTACGTGCCATACTTTGACAACTTTTTGACATCTCTGACCAAAGGGATTGAAGCACCTTTTGGCGCTGTGAGGAGGCTCTACACCGCCACACAAGGCCACCAAGTTCACCATCTGGATGACCTTCAGCACGGGAGTGAGTATGTCGCGGCCGGAAATGAGGCGTTCAAGAAACTGAAGTAAGTGTCATGTTTTAGGGGTGTCCTGTCTGAGTTTACTTGTATATACTGGAATCTACAGGTTTTTTCTTTAGCTTCATTTGTTGGCAAGGGAATTTGACTAGGCTGGTACTTAATATTCATTAAAACGCTCTGAATATGTCAGCTTATCTTAAATAAAGTCTAATCTGTCTTTAAATGTGATCTTTTGGACCCAGTATTTTAGTCTAGTCAGCAGAGCACTGATCTTGAGCATACTTTTACATATATAACTATTTGATTTCAATTAGTTTTATCAGATCTAAAGATGCCTTACACCCACATCCTTGCATAAGTTTCCTTGTACCTAAAGGTAATTTGATTTTTTTATTGCCTTCAAGTTATTGTGAAATAGCAGCCAAGAAGCCACAGAATAAGAAAAAAGAACAGGTAGGAGCAATGTTTTGTGTGTGTGGTCAGTTATAGTGAAACTTTTTTCATGTGTCCTTGTTTTAAGTTTAACCATTCTGTCTGAATGCTGATGCCATCCTTAAAATCTAAGTTGCTCATGAAGGTCCTGTCGAGACACATAAGATTAGATTTTGAGTGACGTGCTGAAAAAAACCCCCCACTCAGTTCCTCCTTTATGAAATTTTCAGATCCAACCTGTTGTTCACAGCAGGATAGTAGTTTCTGCCCGCTGGAAGAGAACTGCTGATGAGTCTTGCACAATAAAGTGAGTATTGATTTTAAACTGCATACATATTTTTCCACGGTGTTAAAAGAATAATGTTCTCTGCCGTGCTGTGCAATGCAAGAAACAATTCCATTTATTTATTCATGGATCTTTGTGTGTCGTGTTTTGTTTCATAGTGTCTTCACCAACGGAGAAGTGCTGGTTCCTTCGGCTCGAATACGGATCCCAAAGTATACCCTTAGAAGCTGGGAAAACGTTTTAGCTATGGTGACAGAGAAAGTGCGTCTTCGCACGGGTGCTGTTTTCAGGTAATGTCAGGACATTTAGTCATACATCATTTTTAAACTAGTTAACTGGAGTATCAGTGAAGGTTGTTTTCCTCTTGCCTTCTAATTTAGAACGTAATGTGATTAGTGGACACTTTACAGTCAATTTAAATGCAAAAAAATGATACTTGGGAAGGAGAGTAGAGGGACTTTTGCAATTAATTAGAGATCGAGACCATGTGTGGTTGTGATGTATTCAATAGATTTCATTCAGGCAAAGACGTAGCTGAAACTATCACTAAACATTACTGCAGTGAGTTGTTTTTCTTTATTTGAGCTTTCAGGCTTTGCACATTAAACGGACACCCTGTCTCCGGTCCCACTGAACTGGAGAACAACCACTACTATGTTGCAGTCGGTTCAGAAAAGTTTAAGGCTCTCCCATATTACCAGTGTGTCCCCAGGAGGGATTTGCTTAGGGAAAACAACATGACTGAAGGGTACGAGATGTGATCTTTCATGGCTTTTTCTATATGTCCAGAATAAACACTGGATTTGATTTTACTTCGATAAAGAAAGCAAAAATGTGTTTGTCAGTATTGTTTTTCCTTTTCTTCCCTGCAGCCAAGGCATCCTGCCCAGTACCAAAATCAAAAGATATGCAAAGAATGTGGTGAGTGTTGATGCACTTTGCCATCTGGTCCTTCACGTTCTCCTAACGTGCTAAATTGGTACCCTTTTCCCCCTGAACTCCCTCCGGGTCATTGTTGTAACACTTTGTTAGACTCACAGTTGAAAAGCGTATCTTTGCACACACAGCATTTCAATTAACATTTCCCACGTGTGAGACTTGTTGTGGGGCGCAATTCGTTATGAAACACCACTATCATCAATCACTGTCTGCAGGAGGCATTGAGTTACCGTTGCTTTCCAGTTTGATGGGTAATTCCCACAGAGACAGGCTGGCCCACTTGATCAAGTGCAGTGAGCCTCATAGACAGATCATATGCACAAGGGGGACTTCGTTTACAGCAAACTAAAAGAAAAAGAAATCTCTTATTCAAACAAGAGCGGGGACTATTTGTATTGTGATTAAGTTGACAGTGAAATGCTGCGAACCCATACGGGGATTGCGCTGCTGTGGGCCCGAGATGAACACCAAATCACGTGATGAAGATGAGAACATGCCCACTCAGCAGGTCTAGGTAGAGATGGGCCCCACTGTGACAAATGTGCCTGACATGTGATTTTTATAACCATGAAAGATGGCAGTGCTCTGGCAGATGTCAATTTTTGTTAGATATAGAAAAATGTCCCTTGCTTTATCTCCAGCTTTATCTGCATTGGATTGCCTTTGAATTTAGAAATAATTTGAATATTTATTAGTTATATATAAAAGATCTCTTCATTATATTAACAGCTATGCAGCCATAAAGCAGTAGATGAAAATTACATTGTTACGCAACTTTGCTTATCTGATACATTAGCTAATAAGACACAACAACCACAACTTTTGCCATTTCACTTAGTACCATGAGGTGGAGACAGAGACAGAGCTATGCCTGTGTTTTGCATCCTTCGTTTCAGTGTAGTGTTAGTCATTCACTAGACATGAGGCTGCCACATTTTACTTTCCTCGCCTCTGTGTCTGATCCCTCATGAATTTGTAAACATGAGCTGACCAGTTAATAAGGGCCTTTCAGAGGGGGAGATATGCAAGTGACAAAAATGTACCCAATCTGTCTTGATCTGTCAGCTGTTTAGCTTACTGATTACACATACATTTACAGGGTCGTGTCCATCATTAATTTCAGTTTGACCTCACAAAACAACAGCAGTCTGATTTGAAACGCCCGTAAAAAAAGACCCTTTAAACATGCCCACTGAGGTTGTGTAAAATGTAACCTTGCTCTGCACGGGAGCCGTGTCTGTCCTGTCCGCACCGGCGGCGGACCCGTTTCTGCACTGCTGGACGGGACATCTGGTGTGGAGCAACCACCGACTAAACTGACAGCTCTGCAGAGTGTAATAATGAAACTCTCCAGCACATCGTGTTCCCATTGGAAGCAAGCATGCTGTATATGCTGAGTTAAGTGTTTTACAGACATGATGAGGTAGAAACTTTTGAGGTAGACATAGCATAAAGAGAAGATTAATAGGGGAGAGAGGAATACAAAGAGACAAAGCGAAAAAGAGAACAACGGCGTGCATCGTGCAGTACACTTAGTTATTATGGCAATCGTTATTATGGCAGTTAAGCAGTGCTTTATATGTGCTCCACATAAAGAGCCCTGTGTAAAAAAAAAAAAAAAAAAAGCCCAGAAAGGCTGACTAAACCTTTAATATCTGTGCTTTCTGACATCATTGATGATTTGCTGCTTCTCCTCGTTTCCTCTGTTTCCCATGTATGAGCTCATTGGTTAGAGGAAATAGCAATGCCCCGAGGAAGACTTTACCCCCTCGCTGCTGCCAGTGTGTCTACTCACTGAGGACTCGGCCCTGGGAGTGGCTCAGACTGATATCACAGTCAGTATGGCTGGAGGCTGGTCAGTCCAATTGTTTAGGACCCCCTTTTTCCCCCTGGCTATCATATCACCGTGTCCTCTTGTTGACTCCAGTTTTTGGCCACACGAGAGAGCCACAGATTACTTGCTGTCCAGCCCTCCTGAGCCCCCTTCACACTAACTCTAGCACTCTCTTTGTCTTTCTCTCTCTCTCTCTGTCTCTGGAGCCTGATGACACACACAGTTGTCTGCTCCCGCAGGACCTGGTACTGTAGATATGTAATGCAGACCGAGAGGCTATACTGTATGACCTCAGCTTTTCCACTGCCGTGTTTCTACTTCTGCTGCTGCTTGTTTTTGCAATCTTCCGGCTCCTTCAGCACCCCTCGTCCTCTGATTTCTCCTCCCCTGTGCCCTGCTTGCCACTCTCCCTGAGCGAGACAGCTTTGGATTGAGCTCGGTTTATTTAAATACCATCTATTTACATCTCACCACAAGCAAGAAAACAAGCTCCTCAATATTTGATGGGCCAGATAGAGTTTGATTTAAAACTTTATCGCAAAGTTGTTTCACATCACTCGCAGATGAACCGAGGTTACAGGAGCTGAATTAGCAGCTTATCACCGCGACGGTGCCACTGCTCCTTTGTCTTTGATCTCATGCGGCCGCGGACACCGCCGCGCTAGAACATGAACTCTCTTTCAACTCTCCTCCTCTGACTATAGCAGCCAAACTTCACACTTCTTTTGTTCTTTTACTTTTTTTTCTTCTCCCTCAGCCCACTAACGGCTGTATAAATTCAAAAGAATATCAACAGACTTTGCCTCTGCATTAAAGTAAGCAAACAAGTGCAGAAACAACGCCGCTATTCCCCGGACTCCATGTTAGTGAGCTTGCAAACACCACTGCCAGAAGTGTATTCTGGTGGAAGCCCGAGATCACTACACTATCCCCCGAGCCAGCCCAGGGATCCTGCAGTAAAGAGCACTGTAGCTGAAAAGTCACATTAAGTCAGCTCTCTCTCTCGATCTCTATGTCTGTGTCTCTCATTCTCTGTAAGGGAGACATACCTCACCTTGCTACCTGCGGAGGGGATGAGGAGCCTGCGAGGAGAAAATTGCCTTTTGTGGAAGCATTAATTCAGATGTGTACCCTGCTGTCTGAACATCACTGAAATCTCCCCACTGCTCTCTCTCTCTCTTCTCTTCCTCTCTCACTCCTTTGCTCTCCCACCATGCAACTGAGTCCCAAACCTTTTTTTTTCCTCCCCTCCCCATCAATAACCTTCTGCTGTCTGCTGCTGAAGAATAAGTTATTCCCTACGACTCCCTCCTTTTCCCTTTAAGCTTGTTTGGATTTTCATTGTTTGATCTGGGTTGATAAATAAGACAAATGCAGTTAGAAATTCATGGCTGCCCTATTTCATCAATAAATGATTAGTTTGCCACGCTCCCTAGTGATTGATAGGTTGTGCACGGGATGTATTGGAACCAGATGAATTCAATACAGTAGGAGTCAGCGGGGAGTTACAAAACATATCAGCTCATGAAAAATTGAGGTCAATGGAAAATGTAAAAAAGCTGCTGAAAAGAGAGGAGAAACAAGCCTTCCTGTCTTGTTTTCTTGTTTTACTTCTTCCTCTTTACAAAACGAGCGATAAGTCAATGATGAATCACAGACCGAATGTGAGGACATATACCTTAATCCGGGCCTCTCTGCTCTCCTCTCTTTTGTACCTCCATGTGGTTTGCTCAGACAAGCTCTGGAGAAGACCTTGAGCACACAGCCAGGGGCCAGACAAAGAAACTCACAGCCAAGGCAGAGAGAACCAAACAACAAGGGCAGGTGTCCAAGAACCCAGTTCTCTTCCCCCCAGTGGGTAAGCAGAGCACTATAGAAATATTGTCTTTACTGCCTCGCTCTCTAGCCCCTCTGTCCGCAGAGTTTTTGTTTTCTTTCTTTTTTGTTGTTGTTGTTGTTCTTCAACACTTTCTTCTTCGCTATGATGACAGAAAGAAACCTGTTGGATTTTGAAGACCATCTATGCGCTTTGTGTAAAGCATGTTTGTGTTTGCAACTGTACATTTGTAAGTCTTCTGTGTGTGTAAGTAAAGAGATGTAACTCCTAGTCTGTGCTGATAATGCAGAAAATCTGCCATTTGGCAGGTGAAGGAGATTTCTTTGGAATCTCAGCCTGTTCTTTTTAAGTCCAAACAGAACAGAGCTGTGCGCCGTTTCAAAGGAACACTGCTCTTTTCTGTGAATATTAATAAAGAAAAAGACTTCAAACACTATCAAGGGGGCTTAAATCAAAGATGAATTCAATCAGGCTATTTTGTTGAATACGTATCCTGAAAGCCTGGTTAACTATCTAGGGGGAGACAAAAATGCTCTTATTTTCTCTTGATGCAGGAATCAAGATGGTAATGAGTTATTAATCTTAAGCAACACTGACAGAAGTAAAGACAAATATTCTTTGTGTGCTTTAAATGTGATACTCAGTATATCAATAATAATAACACTGTCTGTATCTACTCATGCAGTTGTTGTTGTGCCATCTGTGCGCAGTAGTACGATTGCTTCACTTGAAAAACACATACTGGTATGGTAGCATTCGCAGGCTAATTGCTACTGTTTGAATCCTGCCATGATTTCATATGTTGTGACTGAGATACTCAGTTCTCAGGACACATTTCTGCTTACTACTGTATCTGTAACCACATTAGCAAAGTCCCTAAAGTTAAAAAGCAAAGTTTTATGTCTTCTTTATAATTATATCAGCTCTTAAAACCCTTCATACAGACAATAGCTCTGTGCAGTGTTCACAAGATTAATCTGGAATGAGGTCAGAGATTTAAGACTTTTTATAGATTTCTAGACAAAAAAGTAATTCTAAGCTTTTTTGTGGTTGTGTAAATGTCTCTTTTCACTTAACACATGAAGCAGAGGCATTTTTTGTTTACATTGTCTTTTAGTGTTTTCAATGATAAATCTTGCATGTGTGGTTATTTATTATTTAAATTAAATTACTTAGGGCAATTGAAGTAGATTTAAGTTCAAGAGCATGTTTCATTATTCACATTCTACGCCGTATCAGATCTAGCAGACGAAAAGGAATTTGTTTACAAGGGTGACGTTGCTGTATGAGGCACGTCCCCACATGCATCAAGAGCAGCCTGTCACTGTCAGGATGTAACCCTGGACCAAAAGTTCACGCCGGCTGGCCATATTTGTGGCAGGGCAGCTGTGGCTTTCTGTGGCCCTTAAGTCTGGGGGACCACTATAAATAAATAAATGGCTTGACAGCAACATTGATCTCTTGTGAAGTTGAACAGGAGTAGAGAGGAGAGAGAAAGCGAGTGTGTAGAAGAATGAGACGGCGACTGCCAGCAGATGAGGTAATTGTGATTAATCACTTTTCTCAGAGGGCAGCGTGTTCAATGCACAAAACAAAAGGAGTGAGATGGCAGGAGCAGCAGAGGTGCAGGAAGACCGCCAGTTGAAGGTGGATCTGCCAATTGATCAGGTAAAACATAATCCCATACTGTAGCGCTACAGTCTGATGAGGTCCTTAATGCGCGCAGTTATTTAACAGCTTGGCCTGATATCAGACAGGAAATAAGAAGTGATTTGAGTGTGAAAACACAGCACTGCCAGAGAAAAACATAACCCACGTGAACATGGAGAAACATGTAAAGCTCCTTGGCTCCATGCGGATTTTATTACGCTTTATATGTCAGTTATTATAATTTTTACAGCTCGTCGTTGGAGACACACTAAAGTATACAAGTTGATCATCACAACAAGCTGTTTGCATTTGATGTAAAATGAAAGGGTTAGATGAAAGACGTGCCTGCAGCTTTAGTAACCTCTCTCCCCCCCATCGGTGTTCTTCCTATTAAGCTTTACCTTTCTGTATGTTTCCCAACATCAAACGGAATTGCGAATATACTTCTAGTACAGTATAATACTATTTTCTGCTCAGAATAAGGGCTCATGAATGCTCAGCAGAACAAGCTACATAAATATATAAATATTGTAAAATCAATACAGCACTACAGTACAGTGTAAGCCAAAGGGGATCTTGTGTGTTTTTTTCCCCTCCCTGCAGGTTGAGGCCAAGATAGTTGAAGAGGAGTATGAAGATGGGAATCGTTGTGCGAGTTCCTGCAAGGCCTCCCTCCGTGATTCAGATGACTCGAGTACGCAAAGGTCTTCCACCACAGATTCCGGGAAAAATGTAAGTACACTTATTATTAGTTTAATGCAGTTAGTATTTCACATTCAGTTCATTTTTACTTTATTATTATGTCCAATTTTCTCATTTCCTTTTGGATTAGGTCACATAAAAAATGGTCTAACCAGCAATTATGGTAATGATCATTTCCATAATTGCAATAGGGTCACATAGACCTGCTTTCAGCAACTATACTTTCACTTAATGCACGTGTAACATTTTTTTCTGTCTCCATGGTTATTTTGGTGTATTTGCTATTTACTAACACAATCTTTCTAAGGGGCAGAAGGGAACATTAAAAGGTACAGAACACATTACTAGTACTACAAAGGATTTAAATTACCTGTGTCTCAGTTACGTTTTTGTAGGACGCGTTTAGAGCCAAGCTGTCGCCCCAGATACTGCAAATCATGGAGTTTTCATGGTTGAAAAAGAGGCCCATAATAATAATATGCAGTTGTATTTGATGTCTGTCCTTTACTCTGGTTATTGTGCGCATTAACATTGATGAAGTGGCGAGTGAGCTGTGTATACAGATGTTGTTGCACGGATCTGTGGTCCCCCCGAAATTACGCTCATTTAAATAAACTTATTTTGCTCTAATAATCCTCGAGGGACAGCGATATGAAGCCGTGTAACTGTGATAAATGCACACAATAGTTGGGTGATATTACTATTCCATGCAATTTCATTCGGCTTTGAAATGAGAAGATATTGAGTCTTATTTAAGCAATCAATAACCGAGAACATTTCGTTTTAATGAAAACTATAATTTTAAGCAGTGGCAATTACACCGTAGGGGAATGTTTTGGTGTGGTGATGATTTTGCTGCCGTATGCACTTTTGCAATAAAGATATTCTTCGTGGGATAATTATTGACTTCTGGGGGTCGGTTATGACCCTGGCTAAAGACCTCATCAATAGCTTAATTCATTACTTATCACTTTTAGTCATACATGAATTTTGCTGATTCAGATTTACTATGGATTGGGTGGAGTGACCATTAGATAATGGGAAATAATAATAATGATAATCCCTGTATGGACTCAGCTATGTTTGCAATAATCATCTTGCCAAGTAGCTTTTGATCTCTCAGCGAATGGAGAGTGGCACAAGATGGAATTTTAGCTGAAAGAACAAATCCTAAGCAAAAATAACTCTAGTTTGCAGTAAAAGGGTGTCAGCACTTTTAATCAGACCGGCTGCCTTACCAAACTTTGATTTGTTTATGTTCATTAATGTTTTATCAGCACTGTACTTACATTATAGTTAAATGCCTTTGTCAAGCCAGAAATAATAGCTCTGCAGGTAAGACTTACCTTACCTAACGTCTAATCATCCTTCATGCATACTCATACTTGTTTTTTCCCACTGAGGCCAAACAAGCTGTCGCTGTCTCGTTGTCAGCAACCTCATCATTTAGAGGGCTGTGAATAATAATGAGGGATAACTGCACTGCTATGACTCATACTTTCAGCTGAGTCCAGACAGATTTCCTCCCACTCCGGTGCTCATATATGCTCGTGAAATGCCCCGTGTACTCTGTATACGTGCATGTATATGGTAGATATTGATGACCAAATTCAATTACATGATTACATTTTCAGTTGAAGCTTTAAATGATTTATTGCAGTGCATTTAAATAGTGAATACATTTGCAGACAGTACAGCGGTGAGGCGGTGGTATTGACCTGTGTGGTCCAGGCCAAGGAAAGAATAACGAGATTCAGCGTCTCTGCCAAGTGGAGATGTCCGCTGAGAGTGAACACAGGCTATCTTGGTGTTAGGAAGCAAAGGATGGCGGGCTGGAGCTTGATGCACATTTATCAAAGCTGCTCTTACACTCACTCCACTGACTTTTGTTGGGCTCTCTGCAGGTTGGCTTTTCCTTTAGAGTGCACTCTGTTAAGGATCTGATTGATTTCATGCCGGCCTACTCTGTCTGTATTGTAGATGTCATACACTTTGAGGAAATGTGGACAAGGGTAGATTTGTACTCACCAGTGTAATATTGTGTTCACAATTATCATTTGTTTTGATTTAACAGTATCGGCTGATTTATCAGCCAGTCGGCTAAGCATTTTTTCTTAATTAATATTGTTGGAAATGCCAATGAAACTAGGTATGCTTGATCAATTGCCTTCCTCTCCTTAAGAATTTTGTGATAAAAAAAATCAAATCAATATTGACCACACCATTGATCCATTCCTCTTCTTTCTCCGTTGCATTTGTCTTTCATCTGTTTTCCTGCTGCTCTTCCATGAAGCTTAGGTTAGCCATTTCATAGACCTAAGTCTCCACATGCAAGGTCAACTATAATCAACTCTAGACAATGTCACCGCCTTGCTTTTCCAGAGAGCTAAGCGGAGGACGACGACTCCTCTGGGCTTTTAAGGACCTGCAGTATTATACCATTCAATTACTGTTCATTAGACAGTGTACAGCCATTAATCAGACTGAGATGTTCTGCTAGTCCTCAGCGGGGACAATGAACTGAGGAAATTTATTCTGGCTTCCTGTCTAGGCCACTGTTTTGTGGTAGGGAGAGAGATGACACATGGGAGCGCGCTGAAGCTTTCAGTGCTCCACTCTCCCTGGTATCTGTTTTCAAGTGAACTTCTTCACTTCACGCAGCCCCGTCGCTGAATTTCAAAAACACGGGCTTTGTCAGAGATTTACTGCATATGTGGGAGAGTATTACAAATCTGATATATCACCGAAAGGGGAGAAAGCTGACAGATTAACTGATTAGCGCTTCATATGCATTGAATATGACTAGATGATGATATGAGAAGCTGATTTATGTTTTCCAGGAGGCTAAAGAGAGGGAGGCGTCTTCCAAGCTCGGCAGAACACGGTCGCAGATGTCCCTGTTTTTCAAGGGTATGTTCATCAAAGCATAAAGCCTGGTAGGAGATCAGTGGCAGCCCCCATGTTCCTCTCCACAGCACCTAATGCACCCATAAAGAGACCGCTAATACACTCGGCATTACCAGTTCCTCCCTGACATTGCATGTCGCTGGAACCGCAACCACCTCTAAACATCTGGGAGAGCTTTATAGCGTGCTTTATGGAGAGCATGTGGTTGAGTTTTTTTTCTTTTTGACTCCCTAATCTAAGATGACTTATTCTAGTATTAAAGGCACCTGCACATCAAGGTGTGCCATGCTCAGGGCTGGCATTGTTCACCACTCTTTATATTTCCCATGTTGTTTGCAATCTTGAACCATTCAGACAGAATAAGAATTATACATACTTATGTTACCATTAGGAAAAAATTTTTTTTAATTGGCTTTACATGAGCTGGTCTTTATATAATTATTAAAAAAAGAACATATCTGAATGAATTATGAAAAAAATGTACCATGAACTTTTTTTCCCCTTTTTATGGAGGTGAGAGTAACCTAACTGAACCTCAACCAAAACAATGACATTCTCCTTTCTTGGGGAATGTGCCTTGCAGTTGGTTCAAGCAATTTCATTATAATTGCCTACAGAACATTGGCTTTGATTTTTAGGACCATTCACTGGTTTCACAATATCGTCTTCTGTCCCTGGAGGAAATTCCGAAGGTGACTAAATAAAGCAGGATGCGAATCCCTGCAGGTGGTTATCTCTGTCTGCCCTTCAGTTTGAGGTTCGCTCTGTCGGTGTCCAGGAAATCACTGCATCCAGCGCTAACAGCGGGCCTCCTACCTCCCTCATCTGCCATCCATATACACTCACATATGCACAGAGTTATCTAACAGACAGGAGGTTAGATTAAATGTTTCTCTTATACAGCTGCACATGATTTTTGTGTACATACATGTATTCTCTTTCAATTATCTTCATATTGATAGTAGCAGAGGATGCAAGGCAGCCCCGTACACTCCAGTGAGTGATTTCCCTGCAGAATATCAGTGGGCACTACAGGGGGCATTCGAAAGAAATCACAGCACGTTATTGCTTGCCGACTTGAGACCCACATCCACATTTTTCTGTCCCTATCACATTGCGTTGTTGTTGCTGTTTATGAATTGTTCTGCATCATTCATACCTCATATTCTCCAGCTGTCACAGTGGATCTGCAGATGACACAGATGCACAGCATAACTGGAGAGTCAGCGGAGGGAATAGGGATGTGATAGGAAATGCAAGTTATCTCTAACAGAATCATACCTGCCTGCCACCTGCTTTGCATCAAAATGTCAATATGTGAACGAGTTTTTATCCTAGAAGGTTTTCTTGGCACAGTTTTCTAAGAGCAAATCAACCATCAAAGCATTTGGCCTGCTTTTTTCCACATTTTTTTTTAACTCAGGAGAATTGCGTCTTGATGTCCACATATAATAGGAAGAGAAACTGGCTTCAGTTTGGTGGAGATTCTCCTTCAAAAGTTATTGGCACCATGTACAATGGCTTTATAATTTATGAGAACTGTTAGGCCCTCTGACAGAAGTTGTAAAGCATCTTGACTGATTGGGTAGATATAGGATGTGTGCAGTCATGGCATATTGTTGCCTGCATGTGCGTGCGGCATGCACAGTTCCACGGCTTGCTCTGTCACAGATAAATTACTCCACACAGTCAAATTAAGTTGTTGTAAATCACCTCGTGGACCCGAGACTAGTCCTGAGTGACGACCTTTACGCCTATTTGACTTTAACTCTTATTTATGTTAATCACATCTGTATTATGCCCACAGTAAAACTGTGTCATATTTGAAAAGGTCATTGTTTTCTGGAAAAGAATAGAACTGTGACACACACACACACACACACACACACACACACACACACACACACACACACACACACACACACACACAAGCTTTGTTTATTAGCACGTGAAGTAAGACTTCAAAATTTTGCATGGTTACCAGTTTTTGTGTTTTTCTTTTTCAAACTCTTTTTACAGGAAGAAAATTGAAACTTCAACATTAGTTGTTTAGATCTGCATGAGATTCACTCCGGAGGTATGCTCTATAAAAACACTATAAATGATTTCATCGATTGAACTTTTAGCTCAAATGCACAAAACATATTGTTGTGTAGTCGAGCTGCATATAAAGCACAGCAGTGTTCATTAATCATACAGCATGTACAAATTATAACAATTTGTGCACGTTACGATTACCTGGTGGGAAATGATTATGAAATCCCCGTACGAAGAGTCTGATTATAGCTTTGGCAGTAAATAATCTCATGTTCAATGGCTGTTAATCCCGTTTACTACAGAATATATAGCATATTCTTCATTTGCTTTTTATTATCTTTCAGTTTTTATTAAATCAAATATCAGACTGTCTCCACTTCCAATGACAAAAAGCAGCCTTTCTTCAAAGTTGGAAGAAAACATATGCTTTTCTTCTTATTCAGCATATACATGTCGTGAGTGGCCTTCAAGAAGCTGCACGTCTCAATAGCAGTATGTTTTTTTCTCTATAATTTACCATGGTGAAGAATAAGAAGGACCAAAGGCTGTGTGTTAGAAATCAGCCATTGTGATGTGAAAGAGGCATCTGTGTGTGATCTTCGCAACACTTGAGACGACAGGCTCTGTGAAGTGCACCACTGCCCAGTTACACATGAGCTTTGATTGCTAGTTTGTTCTGTGCGTAGCCCCATAGCTTTGAACTGTGTCTCAAGATGAAAGCCAACCTTGTCCACAGTATGTCCACTGCAGACCGCTGCTGTTGCTTATTTGCTTCAGGCATGATCAAGAGCTTTGGGACTATTCTTTTTTTACAGTTTTTTACCATACTGCATTATGTATAATTTATCATACAGTGGATCCTGAGACAGCACCCTGTCTCCACTCCATTTTAATTTAAAGCCTCTTCTCTCTTTCCGTATCTTGCATTGACTGTGGTCAGTGTATGATACCACTCAGGTATGTCTTTGTTGTGTCCAGTTAACAGACTTTGATATTTGTGGCATTGGAGCATGCCCACAAAAAAAAGAAGAAAAACTCAGTTCCTTTTCTCTCTCTCTCTCTCTTGTCCTCTCTTTGCAACCCTCTCTCTGTTTCTCAGAATCATAGAATACAGTGTCACACTGCTAAGGACCAGACGTCCTCATTCTCTTCTGTCTCAAGAAGCCAGCTGCTCATGTATAAGATGAAACAGTGTTATAAACCAAATAAAAATGTCTTTTCTCCTGACAGCCCCGGCGTGAATATATGGCCTCTTATTCCAGTGAATATATTGCATAATTATGTATGGTTATGAATATTACATGGAGCCTCACACTGGGTGCATGGTAAGACGCCTAATTGCAGAGTTTAATTATTAAGAAGCAAAGGTCCTGAGCGGGCTTTGCGAGAAGCACTTTTGATAAATTATTTTTTGCAGTTTTCTGATGAATTATTTTGGGGGCTTGTGTCTAATCAGCGGGCATAGTGGACGGCGTAACTGCTCTTGAGAGGGACTTATCTTCCCATGGAGAGGAATTACTATGCTGATTAAATCCACTGAAATCAACTAATAACTTAATGATATTGGAGTGGCCCAAAAAAAAAAAAAAAAAAAGAATCATTGCCTCTCATAGTGCTGGCCATGAATAACACAAGGGCACAGTGATGGGTAGAATGAGGGCTATTGCTGTTGACCTTGGGGCACAGCTTTAATATTTCTCTGTAACACGAGGGAGGGAAAGTGTGTGATGGTATGTACTAAAGCAAACCTCATTTTAAATAGTGTCATAGTGCTTTACTTTATACTTCATATAAAGCACTTCAAGGAAAAAGTCCAGAGAGGCTGACTAAACAAGGAATAATAAACTAGATCACCCTCAAGTACTGCCAAATCCACAAAGCACAGTTGCTTGTGTAACTACAGCACTTTGCTACAGCCACATCTTCCTCTCCAGCATGTACTATAGCTTAGACACCCACACAGTGTTGCTCAAGTGTTATATATTCACTTCAAATGCTCACTGCATTGAGAAAAGTTTAAGGGTTGACCTCAGTTTTATGTCAAAAGACATTTCAAAAATGGATAAAGCAGACTTCTCCGCATGTTACCTCAAATACAGAACTATTGCACTTGATGTATTCTTCCATAAAAGCTAATGGCTGTAATGCTGACAGTAAGAGTCACTGACCCACTTAATCACAGTTCTATATCACGCTGTGATGTTGCGAAATTTAGTTCACTATAAATGTGGGATAAAATGCGAGGGAATAGCGGTGCTCCTTCCTTTCACCTCCTACAAAATGAATACTGGTCTAGCACATATGAAAGGGAGTGCAGCTGCTTTTCTTCAGATAGCACAAATATGTGAATAATTGATCGATATTGATGTGAAAATCACCTAAGTGTAACCAGGAGCTGTTTGTTTGGAAGCCTCCCATGGAGGGCAGGAGTCTAGCCATCTGCCAATAACACGTCAGTCATCGTGCGCGGCGGGCACTCTGACTGATTCACAGAGCTGAACAATTGTTCTCAGTGTGATGTTTCTGTAAATCACACATTCTGCTTTTAACCGAAGCTTGACGCTTGCTTTGAATGTTTCAGGTTGGTTTCAGTCAGGGGTCCGCAATGCTGTCTGGAAGTAATGGGTATATACCGATTCGGTTTTCTAGTTGTTATATAATTGCAGTGATTATAAATTATAGATTTGTGTTTGCATTTAATCTATAGAACTCAGCGAAACAGATGATGCATCTACATACACAATGTAATACTCTGCAAAATTCTTGAGCCATGCCTCATTTGTTTATGTTTTGCTTGGGGAACTATGGGAACTATTTGCAGTGATTTATTGAAACATGTGCAAACATACATGCAAAGTCAGTATATATGGAAAGAAAGAGTTTGTACAATCTAATGAGCTTGAAAGTCAGTATTGGGTGTTCTTTATCTCAACTCCCTTAGGCAGCTTTTGTGTAATTTCTTTGAGTAGTCTTCAGGAATAGTTTTCCAGGCCTTTTGTTCTGTTCTCTGTCAAGATAATCCCAAACTGCTTCAATAATGTTGAAGTCTGAGTTCTGGGGAGGCAAGTCCATGACTGATTGAGTTTCATTGTGTGTTTTTCAAACCTAATATACTTACTGTACTGACAGTGTGTTTGAAATCGGTGTCATGCTTAAATCAGACACGTTCCAGATGATGTTGCAGGGTGGATAAAAATCTGATGGTACTTTTCTGTCTTCATAATTCCAATCCAGTCTTGACAACTCTCCCCCCAACACTGGCCTCCTTAATGACCAAAAATTTCTCATTTGGATTCATCACTACATGATACCTTTGCCACTGATTTTTCACTCCAGTTTTTCTGTAATTTGGTTTACCATAGCCTTTTCTCCCTGTTTTTTCTACCTTCAGAGGGCTTCTATGTAGGCCTTTGCAAACAGTAGATGCAAAAACTTTCATTTGTCCTCCACTTGTCCAATTTCCTCAAACCTTGTTAAGAACACATTGCACACCATGCTGAGATATGCCACGTTGTTGGCTAATTATTAGATGCTTTTGCTTTAGGTTCATCTCTTGAGTTAGATGTCTTTTTATGCTTGACTCATATAGGTCAGTGCTAAAGTATGTGACATAAAAAACACAAAAACATTTCTTTAAAAATGGTCAGGTACAAGGACTGAACTGAAAATGAGTGAAAAAGCAGCCATAGCATGTCCACAGAAAGGCTTTTAAAGACTTTGAAAAAGATTTAATACTCATCATTACTTTTTACAAGAATTACAAGAAAGTCTGGCTCCTTGGATATAAAATATAAAGAAGTGAGGGATGGTTCAAGACGCTTAGACAATACTGCACGTGTTGCTTTTTAATCTTTACCCAGCTAAATTAACGTATTTGGAAACAGTGTAAATGTAGCATATGGTAGTTGTGCTACTTGTACAACAGCCTTGTATGATAAGGTATGGGGCAGCTTTGTGCAGTTACTGAGTGCCTTTTTCCTAGTTACACGAAATCTCTTAGCATTTGTATCAGAAACGTATTTGAAAATTGCTGAAGGTCATTTTATACAGAGGCACCATATGCCTTGAAACCTGCACAGATAGTTGGTGTTACAAAAAGGCCTTTTTACAGCTGACATCACCCAGAGCCACCAGGAGGCCACTTTTCCCTCACTCTGTTCTGTAGCTACCCACTGTCTAAAGCTAATGGCTGGTAACACAACTGAAAGCTCTCAGTCTGATAAGATAATATAGAGTCAGAGAGAAAGCAAGCGAGTTTAAGAGCGCTATATAAGTGGGATATATATTCAGACTATACAGGGATGAAGAAATGCTCTAAAAATAAAAAATAAAAAAACAAATGGAAACTGCTGCGATGATATCACTGAGCCCGGAATGCTGACGGCAGTGTTTTGAGTCACATCCAGATGGCTATGAAGCAGGGATGACAGTGGGAGCTGGGACTTACTGCTGTCCTCTCACCTGATGTCATGCTTAATAAAATAAATGAGGATGACATTATGCTTTGCAAACAGATTCATGAATTATAGAGCTTCGTTAAAAAAAATTACCTGTATTTTTATGATCATGACGTTCAGTGTTTACAGCTATTGTGAGTCACTGTCAAAGCAAGTTAGGTTGGCAAGATGCATTCATAGACTGTATGGGTGCATCTTACAGACGCAGATACCTGCTAACAAATAAATAAAAGAAAATTCACTGGAGAGTCTCCAACGCAAGTCCTGTTATTTGTCCTGTTATCCTGTTCAGTGACTTGAATTGCTATTCCTGGCACACTAAAACAGTCCACCTAGCAGCCCGTTCCACTTTACATAAAAGAGGCCACATCCCTGATAAGATTATTGTTTTTTGTGTGTGCTAGGATATAAATATGTTTATTTCTGGTCTAAAATTGGCTTAATTTTTCTCATCCTTTCACTTACTAACTTGGTCCCTCCATCAGCTCTGGCATGCCCCACTACCAGACATACTTTCATACCATATGCTCTCATCTGTTACTTTGTTGCAGGCATATACATTCAGCACAAGGTTTAGTTTATAGCCAATCATATGCCACTGGCTTTTACCGTCTATAGTGAACGAGGGAAGCGGCTTTCAGCAGCTGTGCAATCAGGCAAGCTGAAAAACGAAAAGATCTAATCTGTGCAGAAAGGCGAAAACAAGTGTATAGTTCCCGGGACTCTTTCACACCAGTAGTCTGCTCATTCACCTTTTTGCAGCTCCCTGCCACCACCAGCAGCGTGCCCATACATATGTTTACAAATTTGTTTTTACATTTCTATTTTTTTCTAGTTTCCCTACTGCTTCTTTTTCATTGCTTCTCTCTCTCCTTTCTCTTCCCCCCTTTGTCTTTTCCTTCACTGGCTGTCTTTAGTAAGATGGATGTGTGCATTCCCAGGGCAGATGGCTTTGTTGTTACTCCGTGTACCCGGCTAGCACTTTAACACCCGGCCTCCTTGTCTGGCCTGACGGGCCATTGCCTGGGGAAAGAACTCTACCAATACACTGTGCAGAAAACGTGTGTCGTGCAGCTAACTGCATGGGTGCTCACACCTTTTTTGTTACTGGTAGACCCTCACAGTCTGTGCACCAGATACACACATAGATTTGTTTTAGCACGGTTGTTGGTATATAAAAACTTCAGTATATAGTACACATGCACTATGCAGTAGCTTGTAAAATAACTTTTAATAGAAATAACTTGAAGTAAACATTTTCTGTATGACTATCAGTTTCCCACGTGCTTGTGGGGGAATTTTAGCTTACTATTCTTTATAACGTAGCCTAGTTCATTGATGTTTGTGGACATCTGTTTATGCCAAGATCAGTTGAGGTCAGTTTGAGGTCTGAACTTTGACTGGGCCATTGCAACACCTTTATTATTTACTTTTTTGGCCATTCTCCACCACCCTGCTTGATGTGTTAGACTCAGTGACCACCTCTCCACCACCTTGCTTGACAGTTGGTATGAGGTGTTTATGCCGATTTGATGCATCTGTTTTTCTCCAAATGTGGTGCTATACATTATGGCACAGCATCTCCACGTTGGTGTCATCTGTCCAAAGGACATTTTGTGGGTTTATTCAGATGCAACATTACAAACCTAACATGAGCCATGCTTGTTTTAGAAAGAAAAGGCTTTCTCATGGCGAAGCTTCCAGACAAGTTTCTCTTGTTCAGTCTTTTTCTAATTGTGCTGTCATGAACTTTAACATTTAACATGCCATCTGAGGCCATTAGTGACTGAGAGGCATCTCTTGGCTTTTCCTTTTCTTTGCACACTCTGACCTTGGAGTGAATTTGCTGGGACATCCTGGGAAGAGTGTGGCTTTGTGTTAACACTTATCTGAATGCTCCAGAGCAGTAAAAATGCCAGAACATCTGCCTTTATGGAGGTGGTCACACTTGCCGATGATCATTTAATCAACTGGATGTGATTAGCAGCACCTGTCTGCTGTTACCCTATTAATTCCCATGGAAGCAGTAAGGGTGTACTTAGTTTTTCACAGGCCCGAATAGAGTCCTGTGAAAAAGTAAGTGCACTCTTACCTATACACACACACACACACACTTGTGTATGGGAATCCATATGATCTGTCTTTAAGCTTATATATAATGTCATACCCACTTGTACTGGTCAGTGGTTTGCATATTGACAAACTGTGTCTTGTTGATTTTTTTTTCAATTTCCATGATAAACTTTAAGAACAGCTATCCTATAAAAGGCAACATGTGTGGATCTCTTTAGGTCACCTGCTTGATTTCCATGCTGTGATCTAAGGATGATAAATCGCTGGGTACACATAAATTATATCAGTGAAATCACATTCAGTGCAGGCCTTTTGTGTGCACATATGTAAATCCAAGCCAACGACGTTCAGCTGAGTGAAATTGCAGTCTTTGTCTACCCTCTAACCATACAATTTCTTTCATTTCAATCTAAGCACACATTCGGAATATTGTCCCTTAGCTGCTCCTATCATATGTAATGAATGTGCTGCCCCAAAGGTGAGAGCCATAATTGATTAAAACCATGTTTTTTTCATGGCTCAGTGTAGTCAGCGATAAGAATATCTGTGATGTGAGTGCGTGCATGTAAGTGTCATTTATGCGCGTGTGTCAGCATGTCTACTGGTCTGTGTGAGGAGGACGGGACATCAAAGTCGTCTATGAACTGGCTCTGTTTCATCCCAGCTAATGAAGAAGCTGTGAGTATGCTTCTGGGTCACAGTGGGAACATGCACAGTGAGGTCACTTCAAAGGCGGGATAATGACGGATTAAGTCTAAATCACCGCCGCGCTTTAGTCGCTGTCTCACATCTAGCCTGTCGCTTTGCATTTTATTAACAAATCATGGCAATATGATCTGGTAAAATGTGCCTGCCTTAATTTCCCTTGTCCATCTTACTCTGTGCAAATCCTCTACATCCAGATTATTGGATCGTGGTGGGCAGAGTGGTGGGCCATTTTATAAACCCCTGATGGTGATGAAATATTCTTTCATCAGTGTCCATATATGTCCCCATGTATTCACGTTTTAATGAACTGCTCTCTCTGCAGTTTCTTATTGCCTTGTGTTGTGTCCATGACAGTGATACAGCTTTTCATTTATATGAGCCCTACAGCTTGCAAGCAAGATATTTCATCCTTGGCTGGTTTGGGTTGGCATTCAAAATTAACCAACACACCCACAGACCTCTCAGTTGATGAGCACAGGTAAAGCTGGGATTTCTGTATCATAAGCCAAAGTGTTATAATGTTCCAGCCTTTCACATCATATGGGAAATGAAATTGGTTTGAAAGGGGGCTATATGCCAAGATTATTGAGCTCTAGGTACTCTTATGTACAGGAGGATGCCACGAGGATTTACTGTTTTACCGCAATTCATCTTGTTCAGTGTGTAGCCCTTACATTCTCTGACCCTAAGCCTGCTGCGCTTGTAGAAATACAGGTATGTTGGAAGCACTCAGGGAAGCGTAAGTGCTGCTGGAGTGATTTATCCTCTCTAGACCCTCCAAGGGCTCTCGAATACTCAGATGCTTTGGTCAACAACGCACCCCAGCAATTATAATTAAGGGGTACTATGGTCTATGTCTCCAAAATGCTTTCATGTGATAAAGAGGTGTAATGTCAGGACATATTTAATAAATTCTAGCATTAATTGGGGGTGAATGAGGTTTGGTGTTGTTCAAAGTTCGAGTAACAGACTGCCTGAAACTCCTTCTGAACTTTGGGGTGCTTTTAGATTTGTGTGGAAACAACTAAATCATTTAAACTTAGCCTAGATCACTTTTTGAGAAGTATTTGGTTTATCTTGAAAACTCTTTTAAACCAAGGTTTCGAATCTTATGTTGTCCTCAGTCAATTATGTATGTGTAACCTTAGCATGAATCTAAGTGTTTAGGTTTTTTATTTTTT
>NW_005187411.1:4307015-4399916 GCF_000239375.1 Pundamilia nyererei
TCTTACTGCGAGCCAGTTTGAGGTCTTCCTCCCTCTTCTCTGCTCGAAGAGTTTCCACTGCCTTGCAACAGCGCAGGAAAGCATCACGGCAGCCTTGACCATCAACAATGTACTCGCTGCGGACCTCACAGGTGTATGAAAGGGGGGTTTCCTTCATGCCATCCAGACAACACTCAGATTCTACTGGGTCTGTATAATTTTTTACTGAAAAGTAAAGAAGAAATTATAAGAACTGTGATTTACTGTAAAGTTAAAAACATATATTTTTAAATATGTCCTTTTGTAAAAAGAAAATATTTTAATGAAGTCAAAAGCATGAAATAAATGTTTTATTTTTCTTTTTGTCTGTTGTGTATGTACATATATATATATATATATATATATATATATATATGTATATACATACACCTACATATATATATGTGTGTGTGTATATATATATGTGTGTTTTCTTATAGGCTATTATAAATTTATAGAGTTTTGAATGAAAAGCAATGAAAATATACACCTGTCAAAAAAAAGAGATATCAATATGAACAAAGTAAAGAGATGACAACGTTTTTCTTTTTCCTGGTCTGTAAGATGTATATGCCTGTGCATCAATAGGATAAAGCCTATAAATGTTGCTGAATTTTATAGAAGATTATTGGAGCTGAAAATGGGTTGTCCAGCATCGGTCCAGAGAGGGAATTGGCTGAGCTGCAGAGCCTCATTTAGTGGAGGCTCAGTGGCAGCTCCCATTTCACCTGGGTTCTCCGATGTTTAATTGGCCTCATTATGTGATTAACTTAGCAAATTTACCCCTTACCCTCAAGGCAAAGCTTTGAACACTGGCAGACCGCAAACCCTCTCAAAGTCACTCCATCACTGAAACCACAATGTCAGCATTTAGGCTGGCCATCACATTCCACTGGGAAGTTTTCATTTTCCTGCAGAGATGCCTGTTTGCCTATATTAACCTCCCCACCTTTGACTCAACATGCTGCTTAAGAATGCAGTAATTCATTCTAGGATAACTAGCAATATATCATTGTTTCCTTAGAAATGCTCAGTATGCATATTACGTTGCTTATCACACTTTATATGCTGAGCATGATTTTTTCAAGCTCTGTAAATTATAGGTTATTGTGCAGACATGTGTTGAATCATTTGATGTTTGCATTCAGAGCCTAGCCCTACACTTTCAAAATGTATGGAATTTTATATGCAAAATCTATTTTATTTCAGGGTATACAAGAGTGCATGTTGCCATGTAGGCCGAGCTGTTCATTTCCTGTTTATTAGGTGGATTAGGGTGTTTCTTTTCTCTCTCAAGTCAACACCGACCATGAAGCGAGTGGAAAGAAACAGTTGATTGTCCAATCCAGCAAACAAAATCTAATATTTGGAAAGCTCTGGTTATTTGTTTGTGGTTTCATAGATATTGGTTTCATTTTGCTGATCTCCTCAGAGAATAGTATAGGAAATGAAAGGAAGATGAAAAAACAAAGTCTGTGATGTTAATCTATCCTGTCATCACTGAAATCTCACTGGTCCTTTTTGGGCTCCCTGACAGTCGGATGAAATGGTCGCTAAAGTGCCAATTTTACCCGACCGCTTGCTATTTGCCAGCAAAGTCACAGGTTGGCTTCCTTGTTCAATAACCAGTGTTGGAGAATAGGGTTGACGGTGGAGCGAGGAATCGTATGTGTTGCGGATGTGTCCGTGTTCGAGGGTAGAGGGGGAGAGGATGGGCAGGAGGGAAGAGAAGAGAGAAGTTTACAAATGGGATCCATCATTTTTCATGCACGAGGGTGACATCCCTCCGTCAGCCAATTTCGCTCCGATAGCACAGTCCCTTGGTTCATTGATATCTGCATTAGGGACCTTTGTCAAAGGTCTCATCTAAATGCATTGAAAAACGCTTTGCTCCCTCTGTGTACGTCCCGCTTTTAGAAGTGTGTGCGTGCATGCTGTGCAAAGATTTGCCGACTTGGCTTTGTCTACATTAAGGTTGGTCTTTGTGGCAAAGCAATGTGGTGTCACTGAACCTGGAAAGGGGAAAAAACAACTTGTGAGAAACGCATCAACAAAGCCGCCGCCAGCTGCTCAATGCTGTGAGAGCTGCGGCTACGAGTGTTTTCTCACTCTGTTGTTACTGAGTAACTCTTTTAGTCTGCAGCGTAATGAATTTAATAAATATACTCAAATTAATGGCAACGACTGAAATGACCTATGAACGTGTTTCAAGAAAGGGGCCATGAAACATTGTGAAGGAGCTAATTTCAAATTGATATAAAGATGGCAGGGTCTTCTGTATGAAGTTGGTTGGAGTAGGCTTATTAACCAAAACACTTCAGAGCCACTTCATTTATCCCACTAAAAACACCACCCCTCATCTCCACACATGTACAGTCCTACAGTTCAGTCTAACCTGACTGTACATCCTTTGCTACTATTAAGAAGATTTAATTTGCTATTCCTGTCCATCTATTTTACGTGACTATAGCACGCTACGGCAGGGGCGCCGCGGGGCTAATGTCGCTGTCAATCCAGTGTCCCCTTAGCTACAATCTCACGGCTTAATTTCCACACAGATCCAAGCACCCTTGAGCTCTAAGAGGTCTCATTCGCACACTTGAATCAAAATTGCCCCAAACTCTCTTGTCCTGCAATTTTGCAACACTTGGGTTGTAAGCAATGTTACGTTTTGAGCAATTTTACCAGGTCCCTGAACTGTCAAGTAAAAGGCGAGCTAAACACCAGCCAATCTAGCGTTTCATTAATATGTTTAATATAAATTTATGTCGACCATTTCAGTTAAAGCCTTTAGGTGGTTAGGCTATATCTCCTGGCACTCTCATAAGATATATTAAGAATAGTAATTAATAAATCTGATAATCTGAAATTGACTAATAATTTGGTGCTTGAGGACATCCCTTCCGTGTGTTCCCATAGGGATTCCATTAAAAGTCCTACTGACTATAATCTATAGTTGTGCAATTGTTCTATAGAATTCAACAATGCTGCCCTTTTAACATTGTTCAAATCCACTTTCAAATGACTTTGAAATGAATAATTTATGTTAAGTTTAATAGACCTTGAGGTGCGTCACAGTAACTGAATGATATATTGTGTCCCAGAATGTTTACAGAGAATTGCAATGGGAGCATCTGTCACTGCCTGTCACTAGTTTAAATAGAAAATCTAAGTGTTTGACACATGCTATTACTGTTTGTTATTGTCCCCGTTTTCAGGTATGGGCAGATGAAGAGAGTTCTGTGTGAATATTCTTCAGTCAGAGCTGTTTAGCTTTCTGAAGACGACTTTAAGTCCGATTAAGAGTACTGAGGCCTTGAATACTTGAATAATGCTCAGTGAATCAGAGGGAGTGGTACACATAATGCTTCTGTGGCGATGTGCTGTCTTTTAAGGGGAAAGAATCAACTATTGCTGCCCTGCTTCCCTCTTTTATCTTGTGAGGCGGAAATGTCAGTGCCAGCTCAAACAGGACCAGCCAAACCTCCCGAACATGGCGAGATTGGATGCGAAATCAGTGCAAGGGTCACTGACAAAAGAAATTGGGTTTTATGCAGAGCGTGCCTCAATACACAACACTCCCAAACCAAAAGGTAGAAGCAAAGCCCTTACCAGCTATTTTCAACCCATCATTATTTCTCATAAATCCCAAACTAGCCAAGACCAGTGCCTTTGACAGCATGACTGATGAGTTTGCCATCGTGAATGTCAAAAGAAATGGTCTCCTGCACCTTATCTCCCCTATTTCTCATTGTGAGTGAGACTTGGGGGTTTTTATGGAGAAAAGCCACGGCCGTTGTGATGAGCATTACCCAGTGATAATGAAGGGCACGCTGCTGTACCGTCAGCCACTACAGACAGACAGGCAGGGGAAGCGGGCAGGCTGGGAGGTGCTGTGTGCTGAGAGTTGCCCATTCATGAGTTTATGTGACCTTATGTCTTTATCTAGAGACCAGACAAATGAGCATATTTTTATATTTACACTGTGTAGGTGCCATGATTGCCTTATCTACTGCCGCCTTCATTCACAGAGGGAAATGTCAAGAGGTAATCAAGTCAAATGTGTCATTTGTCAATGGATTTAAAACTGTATATAAGGAAATACTGTATGTAGGTAACATTTCTGTGAATTCTATATGATATACTTAATTTAACTGGAGATGTTGATTTAAGCACACCTCGCATGTCATGCGTAGATTTTTCCCCCCCTCTAAATTATGGAAAAACATCCTTTGATTTGATGAGTTTGTTTTCATCTCTCATAAGTAAACCACATATTCCGCTGAGGCTTAAGTGAAAGGGGTTGTAGTTATCCTGCCTGTAAGTTGGCATGCAAACCAGCCGGCACAGACGAAGGATAATGAGGTTGAACGCAGGTCTGAGTAGTGACTGTTAAGCAGGAAGCTGCATTTATGATGGCTTTAAGAGGCATTTATTGCCTCGTTTCCATCAGAGCATTGTCTGCAGAGACCCAACAGCTTTCCATAGAGATTAATCTCAGATACCCCCCCTCTTAGGTGGTGGCAGTCTTGGTGAAGTTGCTCACCATGGCGGCTCTCTCTCACTTTCTCTATTTTAGTTAGGCTTTAGTGTCTGTTTTGCTTCTTTTGCTTCGCTCTTCCCACTACTCACTTCCCTGCCTTTCTCCTTCTATTTTCTACTCCCTCTACTCTCAGAGGGTTTCCACACTTGGTGTCACTGCATGTCCTCCGGTTACACTTACACAAATCAGGGTTAAACCATTTGTTTACAGTGAAGAAGGGAAGAGCGAGAGAAACAGCGCTGTGCTAAATGTCAAGGATGATGAGGTGGGTCAGGCTGGCAGTGCTGTTGTGATTACGGCTGTCTTCGCGCTACATCATCAAAAAACTCTGAAAAGGGCTAAGTCCTCCAGTTCGACTGTTTCACCAAGAAATTAGATTCACATGTAATCTTTGAGAATATCCTTCCTGCTTTCCCTCCAATAACAGTGCCAAAGTAAAGGAATGTGTGGTGTGGAGCTGCACTTTTCAAGCCAAGGAGTAGTGGATTCTGACATAAGGATTTAAAAAAATGTTTTTGTGGGCAAAACCACATCCACAACAGTGCCCCAATTTACCTGCTGTGTCTTTGTTGAATAGTTAACGAGATATATAGGTACTAGTAGGATTTCAACTACACGAGAAAAGTTTGATATCAATTTTTAATGACTTTTTAATCAGAGAAAACCAGGCAGGTTCTCTACAATTTAGCCTGAATGTGCACACACCTACATGCCACGCCTGTATGTTTGCCGAGCACCTTGTGTATGATTCTTTCATGAGCTGTGTGGTGGCTGGCCTTTCATAGGCGTGCTCTCATTGAGCACTTAATCAATACCTGTCATCTTGATCTCATCCTCTAAAGTGGGCCCCTGTTCTTTGTCTTTCCCTTAATCCATCTCCATACCGCTATTTGAATTTGTATTAGAGACCTAAGGACCTTCTTCACTATCAGAAGATTTAACAGATTGTTTAAGGACCCTTAGTACTATTTTCATAAGCACAAGACCAGGTTTATAAAAATCTATACAAGGGCCTGGAGACTTGGGGCAGTGTGGCAGGAAGGGTAAGCCGTGAACGTGTGGAGAATTTCAGATTTGGAAGAAGGCAATTTCAGCATCTTGCCTTTTTCTGATTGTTTTGTTAAAGCTGGTTTTATTGCTGTTGCTCGGCTCTTCTGTCGTTCTATTTGCTTTGGGTTTTAAGGAGTCGCCAAAGGTAATTTATAGTATTTCCCCCCTTAGGAGAGTATTTGATGGGGCACTCCTAAAGCTGCCTGACTACAGGCTCGAGAAAGGGAAACTCACTTTTGATTCTGCATGAGTACAGTTTCTAAATCACTACCAGCTTCTTGTGATTGTACTTTTGTGAATCTATCTGCAGTAAAAACTGATAGCGGGCGCAATGGTAGAGTGATTGCAGTTTGTGAGTTCAAACATTGATAGCATTGGAAGCACAAAGAGACTATACATTCAAGTGTCTCTTTTTTACCCCCCCTCCAACTTCTCTGTATTTCAGTCCTGCTGCTCAGTCTTCTCAGAAACAAATGTGCAGTGATCCATGCTCTTAACACAGTTAAGAAAATAGTTTTCGAAAATTGGACCTTGAAGAATTCAGAGTGGGTGAGTAATTGGAGGTCAATAGAAAGCAATGCTCCACGACAGAGCTGAACCCGCAGAGAGAGCAAGAGAGAGCGCGACTGAGAGACGGCGAGAGAGAGGAACCAGCAGAGTGTCAATCAGCCAGCGTTTTGCCCGCATTGCCCCTTAATTTAATCACTGTTTAATTACTGCTGTCCCCAGAGGGGCGCTCTGCTAGGTTCAGTTACTGAGCTTTTTCCCTTCCTCTGACTCCGTCTCTTGGTGCGTATTTAGCCCACGGACAGCCTCTCTAAAGCAGGCCACTCTCCTCAGAAGCCTCAGCAGTATTTCAACCTTACCTCAGGGCCCTTTGCACAAATCTGCTGATGATAATGTCAAGGGCAGGCACATATGCATATGCGTGATGAAAGGTGCCTGCGGGAAGAGAGACACCACAAATATACAAGTTTATCCAGCAAAGCAAAGGCAGGGAAAATGGTGAATATGTTTAAGTACCCACTACTTGTCCACTCCCCTCCCGTTCCCTTTAGGACCACCGCCACCCCGCTGAGAGTCGGTGTATTCAGATTTGGATGTAGTTGATATGGATGTGGATAAAATCCAAGAGCTGTGCAATCATCAATAAGAATCACTGCTGCAAGACATGGCCAGCTTCCCATAAATGTTCCCTGCCATAGCATAATGTGTGCTGCCATATCTGTGGCCAAACATGGTGCATGTGTCATGGTTTCTCTGGATTACCAACAGCCCCTCACCGCAGACTCCACACAGGGACTGCATCAGGGGAATAAGTCACAGTTTAGCTCTCAAGCTACAGCAATCAATATAAATTTGGCATGGTAATGATCAGGTGCAGTGGGTGTAGGTCTCTTGTATCTATCTTCTTCCCTTTTCTCAGCATATGCTGCGGTGCTCTATCTCCCAGAGGCCTGCGGGTAACACAGCTAAGGCTGTGCGCTGCACGTCAGACCTCTGAGGAGTAAGGGGAAACAAACAAGCAGGGCTGTCTCAGAACCTCAGCAGCAGGCACAGGCAGTAGCCCATGCTTGCAATGAAGCCCCTGATGCCACACACATAAGCACAGGCACACACAGACTTTACCGGCCCTTGCCTCTCAACCATTCCCTTATTGGAGAAGCAGAGGTATTTTACACTGTGTTAAGGATATAATGGGACAAATAGAGATGGTGTGATGAGGAGCTGTGTGTTTGTGTGTGTGAGACTGACTGATAGATGAGATGCTGTCTCTCAAGAGGGTCCGTGATCATGATGATTGCCAGCGGAGGAGAGTTGAGATAGTTGTGACTCCTGGGTATTCAAATTGGAGTGTTGACAGGTTTATTATTGAAGTTTGTCCTCCCCCTCTCTCTGTTTTTCCCCTGAACCAGATAAGTGAGGGTGCGATAGTCACCATTTTCTGCAGCTTCATTCTTCACATGCAACAAGGCTACTGTTTCGAAACCAGCGAAGACATCAAGAGGGGACTCGTAACAAGAACGCAGTTTGATTAAAATGGCACTAAATTATTTATTTATTTATTTTTCACACAAACTTAATTTCGCTCGGAGAGATGCAGTGTTAATACCAAACCTAAATTAAAACTGGCTCAAGTGGATGGTGCCAAATGTAATCCCTCTGCCTCATTTATGTCAAGCCGGAGCCAGAGCGCCGCGGCCTGCGCTGCAATTGAAGACCCGCAGCCTGTGACATTAATAAAGACGGAACATGTACAGGAAATTAAACTTTCACATTCCTGTTGTAATGAGATCTTATCCATCATGTTACTGTTTGCCTCACAATCAAATCAAATGCTAAAATGGAAGCTCAATCAGGTCCTCCCGCAACGGCATCGCTGTAACCTCCTGGCATCGTTCTTCTAAATGGATGGCAAAGTGAATGGGATTTGAATAAAAACTCTATATGTTAATGGGCAGGTTTCACCCCTGAGATCCACTTTGTATAGAGATACAAGAGGAGAGGAGGGGGGGGAGGGAGGAGAGGGGCATGCTACCAGCACTAAAGAGGAATATCTGTAGGGTGTTGTTGCATTGTATGCATTTCTGATCTGCATGTTGCTTTAAAAACATGCAAGTAGGAGGAAAATGAGCACCTTGACCTTAGTAAGCGCATCTCTGTGTCCTGGTTGGCCACAAGAGGGTAGCAGCTAGTTGCAGAGATGGGAGCCAGGCCACAGGTTCATATTCACACTGGAGAGATTTGAAATATATTAACTAAAAGATATTATCTTCAGCCTTACATTTATAGATCACACTAGGATTTTTTTTTTCTTTTACACGAGCCTATGATCTTTGGAAGAAGAGAGGAAAGCTCTACGGACAAGGAGATGAGGCAGTGCTAAATTTAATGGTATTGGCTTTTATAGGTAATAAGGGGGCACTGATCAAAGGTGCACAATACTCAAAAGCAGCGAGGTTGCACTCAGGAGGGGAACCAAGTGCTCTCCAGCCAGGCTGAGCAAATTGCCAGATCAGCTAATCAGGATTCAACTGGAAGATGTAAGTTAGTGGAGAGTAATTGAACACAGATTTAAGGGGCATCCATCTGGATATTGCAGCACTCCTCTCTTGCTCTCCTTAGTAAATTCTGGTGAATATTAATAATGTTTTTTATATAATAGTGTGCAGGCGAGGAGTAGGGATGGGGGTGGGTTTGGGGTTCTTTTAACAGGGCCTCTGAAAAGCTTCAAACATACAGGGAGAAATTACTCAAAGAAAATGTAAAGCAGAATATCCATTTACTTACCCTCTCCACTCTTCCCTTCCATGTGTGCCCTCTTCTCTCGGGCACACATGGAAGGCAAAGATGGAGGAGCCACCCACTTGTAGAAAATAGTGCATGTGGGATGTTATCAGCACCTGCTCAACATCAGTATATAGGCCAATTAAATGTGTATGGGTGCATGTTGTCCTCTTGGACATGATTAGAATCACAATTCGTGGCTTTGTAGTCCTGCCTGACCTGACTCACATTACGACTGAATATTCTCTGGAAAAAGGTTCGGTTAATGAACAGTCGAATATACAAGGATGGATGCAACTGCAGATTAATGAAGCCTCAGAGGTAGGAGCGGATTGAATTTGCTTAAGACATTCGAAAAGAGTCAATAATATATACAGTATGAAATATTGGCAGTATAAATAAACCTGAATAAATTACCCAGAACTGTACCTCAGTGTGCATTAAATGATTGAGTTAGGATGCACTTATTGTTTTCAGAGCACTCATATATTTTTAAAACCACAAAGCTATTTTTCCTTCACAGGGTTTGTGATCTTTTTTTTTTTTTTTTTTTTAATTCTGTGACCTTCTAACACGATTCTCTCCTTGTGCTTTCCAGCAGATCCTGATCTGACAGTGAAAACACCTGGGCGAAGAACATTGTCAATGTGTGGTTCGCAACTGCTGTTATTTCCCCCAGGACCTGAAATCACACATTTGAAGCATTCCTCTGGGGGTATATTTAGAAAATGGGCCGATCAAAACTGCTTGTAACTCAAATCTCACGTCACACAGCTGCTTTTAACAGACTGTAAAATAGGGGAAAAAAGGGAAGGATAATGAGAGGAGAATGGGTAGATAAATGCAGACACCCTAACTGCCACAGTATGTGACTTTTTATGTGCACAGAAAACATGAAAAAGAAAAAGAAGTTTCTCTCTTTTCTCTCTTGAAGAATGTTTCATTTGAGAGTTTGCTTTTCCTGCCACTGAAGAATGCTTACTTCTTTTACTATTTCGCCGAATGATCCCCAGCACCTGATAGAAAATGAAAGTAGTATAACAGTGTTTAGTGAAAATGATAAATCCAAAAAGCTGACACCATTGCAGTGATTTCATTTAAGGTATGATTACTGTTCCAGATGTCAGTGATGATGGAGGCATCGAGGAGGACTGTTACATTAGTCCCTGAAGCCTGACAACCATAATACATTTCCTTTTTTTTTTTTTCTTCTTCTTCTTTTTTTACAATGTAAATTCCTCTTACTCCACAAGGAGACTTTTTCGCTCTTCTTCTTTGATATGCCTGGCTGCTTGGTAGCTGTCGAAGGGGGAAAAAATGGCAACAAAAACCCACCCTCGTGTCCCACTGTCAGGTGTCTGATACCTATTCCCATGGCAAACACGCACCACAGCTAGATGCAAATTGCCTGTGGAGATTCACCGTTTGTGGAAGAATAATAGGGTGCCTGGAAATGCTGGCCCTGGGACGGTCTGCGGGCCCTCAGATGTGATGTGTGTTTGAGAAAAAATAATACAACAGTGAGAGTGATTGCTGTAATGATAGATCCCTAACCAGACATTTTCCAGAAATGGAAACTGGAATGCGGGCCTGAAAAGAGTTGACTATGGGTATGGCGATGTGTGGAACAATTTAGAGAAGATGTTTTGGACTAAATTGCTGCATCATGGATGCTTTAGGGTAATAAAGCTGAAATAGAATCACACGCTGAAGTTTAGAAAAGACTGTTGACAGACAAGAAAAAGTTTGAGCAAGTTCGTATCAGTCTTGTCTTACTTTGCCTTTTCTTTTATTGATGGCTTTACATTCAGGCACAATGCTCCGCTATGGCACGAAAAAAAATGGAGCACCTTTTCCACATATCAAGGCTCTCCTTCAATGCCATTTTCTTCTAGTATGCAAAATGGAAGTTCTAACCTGAGGGTATGATAATATGATTAGAATGGGAAGTCATTCCCCCTCCACCTTCATGGCCACAGTGATAAAAAATAAGAAAGTGATTAGGGGGGTAGAAAAAGCTTTAGTTCATTTATATTTCATACCATATGAAAAAGTAATCTGACCTATAGACACAGCGGCTCGTGCTGGATGTGGAAGTAGGAGAACCTTCTTCTGCTTAGTTTCAACAGAATTACTACATTATTTACGTCATTAAAAACCAGACTGACTATTTTAAAAAACATATTCAGAGGACGAATGCACCAATACAAGGTTGGAGAGGAAAATAAGGTGACAGTGGAGGCACTTTCCAGAGAGTCATCTTAAATCAATCTGATCATTCTAGCATAATGTGATTACACGAGGCTGTACATATAAATATCTCAGGGAATATGCAATGCAGTTAGTGGGGATTAAATACAGCATTACAGTAAATGCAGCCTGAGAGTTTGACATCAGGGAAACATTGGTTGGACTCTGTGCGTTTGCTAGTGATGAAATGTGTTTTTATGAGTTTGTGCTATAATACTCAATAAATGAAAATTAACCATATTATATTTTTTTAATTTGCCCCCCAAAAAAAAACCAAAGAACCCTAAACCCGCAATAACTTTTTCCCCATGAAAAAACAATGCCAAAGGTGCACTTGAAACAGCAAACTAAATCTGGTGACTGACAGAGAGCATATTGGGAAAACAGTACAACTTTGTTATGTTGTACTGTACTGGATAAAGGGTGAGTCGATGCTATAAATAGACACTCAAGGTAGTCAGAGATATTGGAAACACCAGGGTAACAAAACTCAGCTTAATCTAATCTAAAAAGATGAGACGAGGGAAACGAAACTGGAAACATAGCACACAAAACAGGAAGTAACAAAACAAGACGTAACACAGAAATGGAGACTTTACAGAGGGAACACAGGAGGGCAGGAAAACTGAAACTCAGGGATTAACTCTAAATAATTAGCTCTAAAAATCAATTACAAAAGGCTAAAACTGAGAATAAACTTGTTACGATAAAAAGCAAAAAACAAACTGGGTAGAAAACATACAATAATAAACAGAAATGAAATATTAAACTCAGTGTAGAAGTCTCAAGACACTGACAATTAAATTAATATTAAAGCTTATTTCAATATGAGAAATTCTTTAGCAAATTGTTTGCACATCTAACAGCTGTAGAGCAATATTAGCATTCATCTGGAGCTCTGTTTCTGACCACCTGGTGAGCGCAAGTCTGACACTGTCTGCGTAGAAGGTGTAGTGTTTGCAGAGCAGCAGCAGCTGCCCTGGTGCTTTGTTTGTGTCCTCACAGGCAGAGGCATTCAGGCACAATATTGAGTTGTTAGTCTTAATATTCTCCTTTTAGTTCTGTTTTTGGCTTCAGCCAACTCCCAATTATTCGATAAATACATTATGTATCAGCGAGACGTAGCCAAAAGTAATGGTGAGGTAATCAGTGAGAGTAACTAAAATGGTTCAGTTATACACTGTTGCTCTGAAAAGCAAAATGGTGCCTATGAAGCCATAAAGTCTTATAACACATCTAAAATAATTCAGTTTGTATTTTTTTTTTTTTGCAAATGAGTCTAAAATGTCTTTCTAATCATGGAAACCTGTTTAAGGTACAGCACGGTGTTTTTTATGCAGCGTGGCTTGTTCACATTCTGTTCTGCATCACCAAACCAAGGTGGAGACATGCATTAACTTTGACCCTGCCCAAACATTTACATACACAGACCAACTCAACTGATGCTCCCCACCATACACATGACACATGCGTGACGTGCCTGTCATACATGAGCCATGTCACTGTGACCGTGTGACACCGTGACAGAGCTTGTATGCCTATGTGCAGTCTTGTGTACGGGTGAGATGGGAGTCTGGGGGCGTGGGGGGAAGGGCTGTTTGCCTTTGTGCGATTTAGATGAGTGTGATTGTGCGGGTGCATTTATGCTGCCTCACTTTGACAGCGCTGGTCTCGCCCTATCCCGCAGGTCAGCTGGGGTTTAATTGTCAGCCTTTAATATTCATGGGCACATTGAGTAGATAAATGAAGGTATAAGCACACTGTAAAATTTTCAATAGGTCAGATGTCACTGAATCCACCGGATACAATTTACTGTATGATCTGACATTCACTGTAACGCCGATTAATATGTTAAGAGCATGAAAAGTAACCCAAATGGCATTTTTCCATTTATGCTTTATGAAGTAGTCCACACTAAGATAGATGCTGTTAAGTCGAAAGGTGCACTGCAGTAAAAAGGTGTGCTTTATGAGGGTGTTTTATATAGATATGAATCTATATAATTCTAACATAGTCCCCCACCTTCCTGTTACTTTTTACCTGAATACATGTTCCTCCTTGATCACCTGAGCATAGTGGTCAAAATAGTTCACAGTATGTCACGGCACTGGACAAAGGCATCTGTGCTGTACCTGAAATTGGTTGCAACAGGAGGTTCAGTCACAGTTACAAGGTAATTGTTACGAATTAGATACATGCACAAGATTAAAGTAAAACTGCACCGCACTAGTTTTTACAAAAACATTAGTTGTAGTTATAGTTACACGATAAATTTTACATTTATCTATTTAATGTCACTGTAATTTATTCTAGTAAATGGCCAAACTAATGCTTTCTGGTAGACTATATAGTAGTAAACTTTTTTATGGTATGTTCTAAACAGTGAAGCCCAATTTAGAAACTCACTGGCCTGAAATTGGCTTGTCGCCTCTAAGAACTTGGCACTGCTACAAAAGTAGTCTTTCCAGAAATTAGTTACCTTAGCAACACAATCAAAAGCCAACTTAACCTAACTCCGCAACCCAGCTGTCCCCCTCTTGCCAAGGTTAGCATCCCCTCATACTTTGTGCTTCCATCCTTCTCTTTAATGGCTTATTTGATGATAATTAACCCTGAATCCTACAGAGACAGGCGTGCTAGAGATTGATGGCCTCATCGGCCTGCAACACCTGTTCTGCTACAAGGCTCACAGTTACCAAACCATGGCCAAATATGACTGCCCTGGAGCCGTGCATGTTAATGTCAAAGACAAACACAGGTCCTCCCCAGTGGCCTGGGTGTGCTGTATGGGGCAACACTGTGACCACAACCTCTGATTAGACTCATTATTCCACTCAAGCCTGGCTGCTCTAGGGGCCATCCTGTGGTCCCTTTTGTCCCAATTAGCTACAGTGTCCCTTAAAATGTCCATTCATCTCCAGATACAAGTCTTCTTGCATACAGATGCTCTGGCTTACTGGAAAGCATATTTCATCGGGCCAGCCCTATTATCTGAGTATCCATTTAGGGAAAGAAACGAGTGCACATTTGGGATTTTTTTCAGTGTACGAGTATTTAATTGACAGTTGGAGGGGAACTTTTTGTTTTAACATTGGTTTGCTGTTGTGCAGAACACTCCGTGTATTTGCATGGAGTTAACATTATAATTTCCTGCCATTTTACTCTATTAGTTTCAGTATACTAATATGAATAGCACGTTGTACAGCACATGCAATTTTGGTGTCAGTGTTTATCAAACTGCTATTTTGATGTAGCACATTGCTGCTGTGAATGCAGATAATCATACCAGTGATGAGTGGCATTTCCAGACTCCACACGTGCTTACCATTACCATGAACAGATGTTAATTTTTTCCACTTTACTTGAGATGTTCGTCCCTCCTGTAGGTGGAAGCCCTGGTCGTCTTCTTAACATGTTGAGGTGAAGCATGGGCCTCTGTCATGCAGCAGTGGGGCTCTTGGGAGTGGGGAAATAATCGAATGCAGAAAAAGTGTTTAATTTTTCATAAACAGAGGAACCACCGAATGCACACAACTAACAATGTACCCCAAAGCAGATGTAGGGCGTTTTTAATTTATGGAGAACTGAGCGAAATGGGCAGATGGAGCAAGAGGAGGTGGAGGCATGCTGAGGGACTCCACTTTTCTCTCTTCTCACCTCACAAACAAGAGAAGGCTGTGAGCGTGTGCCACAACACACACACACAAACACACTCCCACACACACACACCGCTCAAAGACGCAAGCACACGCACAAATGCAGACATGTTCAACCCCCACCGTTCACATGCACGCTTCACACCGCCGCCATCATTTCCACGACAGATGCGTGAAAACACGCACACGCTTATATACCCCCCTGTTTTTTTCAAACACATTCCCACTCTCCCCTGCAACCCACAGCAAAACTCACATGGATCCATCCTCCACCCACACAAGCTCAAATTCAACTAACTAAAAATTATTCCACCACCAACAGTCCCTTCACACACTTCTCCACACACACACACACACACACACACACACACACACACACACACACACACACACACACACATACAGAAAAGGAAATCATCAGGGTTTAACTGGACCCAATTGAGAACTCCCAGTAATGAAGTTCCTCATGTGCTTTATAGTCTGCAGCAAGTAGACAGACTTCATTCCGATGGGCCATATGTAGGTATGAATATGCATGGGAATCTGTCATACAGGCAACAAGGACCACATATATATGATGCCAAAGGCCACCAGTGTGAGGAGTGAAATTGACTCTCTGTTGGACATTTGGAGATGTAAGACTATGTTTGGAAGGCGTGGGTAGACTGTGAATCATGCTAATGTGCGAGTTTAGTCCTTGGCTCAATTTTAGAGGACAACATTGATTGAGAATTTTGGCTACTTAATATTATCTGTATTCATTGAGAGGTAGAGGATAGTGAAGTCAGCGATACAACAGAGGGATTTCATTTTGGAAAGTCAGGAAAGCTGTGTTTAATTTGAGGTTTATGATTCCTTACAAATAGGAATGATTCCCATCCTCTTCCTCACAGTGGGGAATACAAATAATTCATTTAACTCTGGCAGTGGATCGGTACTGCATCATGTTGGAAATGGAAAAAGATAGATTGTGTGCCTCTTGAAAACCCAAGAAGATACTTAGGTAAGCTCAGGTTTGCTTTAAAGACAAGGATATATAAAAGTATGCCCATTTTTGCCCAAGAATTCAATACACAGTGTTTGGTCAGGAATCAAAGTCCTATGTTTGTCATTAACCACATTGTAATAAGACTTTCTATGTCTACTAACATTACAGTATAGTATAGCATAGCATAATATTGTTTAGCATAGTAGTGTCAGTGTAATATGTAGTGTAGTGTTGTAATGTTTTTTGCTGCAAACTCATTCAAATTTCAATGCAATACTAGACATTTAAGGGAATCTATATTATTGTGGTTTACTATAGATTATTTGCCAATCCGGTGAAAGACCCCTGGTTCAGTTCTGGGAGGACACCCAGATCCCTCGGGGACTGCATCAGGAAGGGCATTTGGCAAAAGAATCTGCTAAATCAAACCTGTAAAGCTTCTTTCTGCAGCAACCCCTTGTGAATAAGGAAGCAGCTGAAAGTAGCATTGATTGATGTCCATTGTTAACTACTTGACTATTCTCAGAAGACTCCCTCCATCCCACCCACTCTCAAATGACTGTGTAAAGTTGTGTTAGAAATGTGATATGCTAGCTTTATGTAGCACAAGTAGTTTGCACTGGAGTTCATTGCCATTTATTTATTTTTTTGGCAGACCACACACTATACAACACTATATGGGCAAAAATATTCACTCGTCTAGCTTCACATGCATATGAACTTGAGTGACATCCCATTCTTAATCCTTAGGGTGTAATATGATGTCAGCCCACCCCTTGCAGCTAGAACAGATTCAAGTCTTCTGGATGAGAAGACCTGGCTCGCAGCGTCCAGTGTCCAAAGGTGTTGGGATGAATTAGCAACATCTTTATGGACCTTGCTTTGTGCACTGGTGTTCAGTCATGGTGGAAGAGGCCATCCCCAAACTGCTCCCAAAGTCGGGAGCAAATTGTGCAAAATGCCTTGGTGTGCTGAAGCATTAGGAGTTCCTTTCTCTGGAACTGAGCTGAGCCCAACTCCTGAAAAACAACCTCCGCAACATAATCTGCCATCTACCAAATCTTACATACTGCACTATGCAGTCAGACAAGTACCGTTCTCCTGGCAAAGGCCAAACCCAGACTCAGATTGCAAAGTGGAGAATCACGATTCATCGCTCCAGACTTTGCAAGAAGTTGGCAACCTCTGTGCACCATGGACCTCAGCATCTGCTGAACCTGCTCTGTGGACGAGTTGCTGTCCTTCCCACTTGTTACCTGGCCACTGCGGTAATTATCAAAGTGTTATCATATTGTTTCGGTGTAGATACTGTCAATTTAAGGTAGTAGTAGCATATTACATACTACTAGGTGCTGGTAATAAACATATAGTTTGCTTTCAAAAACTTTAAAAAAATAATAATTTAAAAATTCTGACCAGGCCTATGAAATGCTTTAAAAATATTCATGTTCTCTTACAATTTTGATGCTACAGAGAAAAACTGCTAACAATCTTTAAGATATAAAAAATAGCTTTTATTTGTACAAGGCCATCGCATGAAAACAAACACAGAAAACAAATATTGAAACTATTTCACATATTTTTTTGGAACAGCAGGCCTGGTTATAATAAAAGGTGGGCAAGAGCTGTAGAAATTAAATGAAATGTGTTAACACTACATTATGAGACTGAGTTTTCATTAGCCTCCCTGCTTGGTTTAAACTACATGAGTAAATATAGACCACCCACTGTGTGCTTTTCACACCGAGCGAAAATACCAAAAATCCCCTGTTGTTTTTGTCCCGTGACAAAAAGTCAGTAAAGTTTTATTTTTTCACACAAGATAAGGAGGCTAGATAGTGATGCTGAAGATGGTCACGGTCGCTCTTTCTCTGCTCGGCAGGAATCAGGAACTCAGTGTAGTGACACATGAGGCACGAGTGGTGGGACTAGTGAATTGATCACGTTAGATAAAAAATGAATAAAAACTGCAAGAAAATGATAGCCTATTAACTCTATCTGTTATACGTATCTGGTGATACTTATACTTTTAAGTTTTAAAGTTTTATATTCTTTTCAATGTTTTTCCTTCTGAAGCTGTTATATTAAACACTGAATACAAAATCTGCGCAATATTGGGATGTTGGCAGTTGCACTGCAGTAGCCTCAGTACTTTTGCTTTATGTCAGCATCTTTTTAAGCTTGATATTATTGGAATTTGATTGCAAGCAGTCCATCCTATATGCTTTGAACTAGGCACGGCTTTGTAAGAGTAACATTCAGCCCTGCAGTAGATGTTTTTCATTTCTCCCAACTGACTTGTCACTTTATTTCCAAACCCAAATTCTTCTGGTGAAAAATAAGGAAGGAAGATGTGTTTGCAAGCCAGGCTGCAGTTCAAACACACGCAAGTATCTCTGGCTTGTTAACTATTTATTTGCGGTGACATTAGACCAGCATAATGCTTCACCAAAACACATGTGTCCCCAGGCATGGCCCAGACGGCCTCACTGTCCCGCAGCCTTTCGGCTGTAAATTCCCCACTTAAAATTTCATGATCTCCGCTCTGCAGGATACCACTTCCATCATGAAAGAGTTCTCAAACCTAATAACCGTTACTACTCTAGCGGAGCCATCAAAAACCTATTTGTTTCAACAAAAGCCCTCTCCCCCATGCACTGCTGCTGGGTAATAATGCTAGATAGGTTTTAAGGGCAATGAATTGTGGAATTGACATTTTCTCTTTTCTCTCTCTTTCTTTCTGTTTTACTCTCGCGCTTTCTCTCTCTCAAGATCATTATATTAAACACTTAATTATTCATTGGTAATGCCTGTCATAGTGAAATATTGTCCTCTGCCAATCTGAATGCATCATACTGCCTAGGACTGCCTCTTTTCCTGAGGTTAATGGCACAGCCTTCACTTGCATTAGCTTGGCTAAATGCAGTGCACCTCATAAGTCAAAGTTCCTTAAGTGAGTGGAGAAGTCATCACCTCGAGCGCTCTCTTCTTCTTTCTCCTTCAGCTTGTGGGTCAGTGAGATCATCCTCACACACGCACACATATTCACATCATATCTTTGTTGTCACTGAAGAATGGCGTGTGCTTGATAGAGGGGCTGCATGTGGATGGTGCTTGCCATCAGAGCTCTTAAAGGTGAGGGGTGAATGGATCACTATTCATGCAGTTTGCTCATGAAGTGAGCATCCAGTGAAGGCCCTTATAGTGTACAGGCTGTTATGACTAAATTATGACCCGAGCATTAGTCATTCCACACCACACCTTCAATTCCAATGGACATAAACAGTATTAAAACAGATTACAGGAGATAGTGGTGACAAGGATCTCTCAGGTTGGACTCAAAGACAAGGCAGCCTCCTTGTGTTAATACACTCTGGCTCAGCAAATATGCAGTGCTAACAAAAATTATAGTTTTGTGCACTTAAGCAGATTGCATGTTGATTATATCTGCCTGGTATTGCTAAAATTAATTTTACCATTGACTAACAGGGTATTATATATAATAAGAAATCCTTCTGGGGTAGGAAAAAAAAGCTAACATTTAGTAGGGAGTCAATAACAGGAAATGCTGACAAACGGGTAAGAAATTCTACTAGCAATGCATCTTTTACCTGCGGCAAATAAAACGAATGGAAAAAAAACAATTAATTTTATTTGAAGGGAGGTCAATTTGTTTTAACCCTTGCTTAACAAAGTCACAGAGAAAAAGGGCAAAAGTAGACTGGAGATTAATACTTGTCTTAACAGCAAATATGGATCATTATTTTGCAGCCTTCTGTTACCTGGTTAAAGATGTATGACTTTATGTCAGCACATTATTAAAGGTGCCAGCAAAAAGGCTCGTTTTCTGCTTTGATGCTTACCTCACCACTGAGGCATCTGGTAAAGATCACACAGAGAAAAGTTATTGGACAAGGTTGAGGTCTTTCTCAGCAGATTATGTACCCTCTCAAAGGACCATAATGAATACAATGTGCTTATGTGTGTGATTTGATCTCAATCTGCAGAAAACATAAATTACTGTGCAACTGCGCAAACTGCGTTTTTTTTTCTTTACACGTATGGTTTCCTATAGAAAATTATTTGGGAAGAAAAATCAAGCTGTCTTTGTTTCCCAGATCGTTTCCATTCACAAAGTGGAGAGAGAAATTCTTGAGGGACCGATGGAAACACCATAGCCAGTTCTTTTAAATCATTTGTTTGTTATTAGTTAATGACTCCTGAAGTCCAACAGCACATTTGAGTGATGACATTTCTGACCTTCACTTCACAGTTGACTCTCCTCACTGTAGAGCTCATTAGTGAGCCATCTAATCTCATTAGACGATGCTGGGCTAAGATGGCACAGCGACAAAGTAACCAGCCCCTCTTTCTTTCCCTCTCCCTCTCTTCGCTTTTGGACCGGGAGCAGAAACAGGTGCGGGAGCAGGCGTGAGTCTGGGACAGGCGGAGTCCTCACTAACCCTTCTCTTCTAATTGCTGCGGATGCCAGTATGCTCGCTATCCTCTGCCTTTCATAACAGTTGGTGTTTGGCAGGAAGCTTTTATGTTGATTTTAGCTGATGCGTTGCTACTTAGTTTGTCTTTGTCAAAGGAATGCTTTAGCATCCTCACTTGAATTGAAATGTGTGCGTCCCTCATGGATGTTGATGCCAGCTGCCCCAACCTGCTTCACAGTGAAACTTCCAGCAACAGTCTGATGTGTTCATATTTTTCTGTAACTGTTTAAAGCAAACTTCTGCACATGGAGACGGAGACTGTGGCACAGCTGTGGAGATCAAGCAGTGTTTGAGGAGCCTTAGTGGTTTCACCAGTGCCTTAGGCCTTAGCCATATAGGACTAGTCATTTCCATGTTGACAACAAAGACAATCAATTTTTTGCTCGCTTTAACACATGAAAGTCTTAAATCATTCATCACTAGTTTCCTGCCACACTGTACTTGAGCTTTGTTTTGGAGTCTAATCCTAGTGTAACAATGAGGTTTTATTTTGTTCTCTGCTTGATATACCTGATTGATATTTTCTACCCTCAGACTCTGATTACCTCAGCTCCACACTTAGATTTCACTTTCCTGTCGGCACATTCTCTCTGTGAGGCTCCATCTACAGCTCATGTAGAGTCGTATTTATTGTCGCAGCTTATTTAAATAATCACCAGCATGTCAACGCACATTATGGCCCTCTGTCAAGGTAATAACAGATTGTCATTGCTGTTGGGAAGCAAATATTAAACCATAGATCAACATTTAACAATGCATAATGGACTGAATCTGCATGTTCCTGTTTCCATTTCAGTTGGCCTTGGGCTATATTAAAATAATTTAATGCTCCAAATAATATGGAAAAAAAAAACTGCTATTATTGCTTCTTTTGATAAATAGTTAAAGGAATCTGAGTTGCATTATAGGAAATGAGGTTGTTTGCATGTGACAGTTATTTGACTATGATGTTGGTCTTTTCCATCATAGAAAGAGCAGCGTAACAAAATGTGCAAAGCAAAAGCAAAGAGCCACAGTGATTAATATACATATCTCTGTGCAGTGCTGCATATTCATAATGAAACGATAAACTGTTTGCAGTTTTAATTGTGTGTCCTGTATAGAGAGCTACATATTTTTGTATGACGTGCAAACCCTTATGTTTTTAGTCATTTCACTTGGTCAGCATTACCACTAATCAAGTCTGAAAAACCTTTTAGCAAGTTTTCTAGACCTAAAACAACATATCTCATGTTAAACGTATAATATTCATGTTATACATAGTATTCATATGAAATCTGGGTATCTTGCAAATATATGTTAAATAATCACTGTCCCTTTGACTTTGTTCTTGCCTCTGTCATCAAAACAAAATAGTTTTTAGTGTTTTGGCATCCAATACACCAATAAACCTATATTCTGAATATTTTGTTATTTCAGTCTCATATGTGTGTGTGTGTGTGTGTGTGTGTGTGTGTGTGTGTGTTCTGCTTTTTAATGCTGAGCAATAAGGTTGGGGCAAAATAGGGATACAACAGTATATTGTATTACATGCTCTTGCAATACACTTTTGATAAGATCAACATTTTTATGAAAACATGCAGCCACTCTAAACGGATTCCCATCATTTCAGTGGCACTTGTCAAATGAATGAGAGTAGAGTGAAAGTTACTAGCCTGTGGTGAAGCAGAAGAAATTCCCATGAGGAAAATGGCAAGCAGTGGGGTTAAGTCAGTGACAGAGCTAATTAATTGAATTGACATGCCATGAAAACTGAATAACGATCATAAAACATAAATACATAATTCCTGCTTTTTGCGTTTTTTAAGTTTTCATTGTTGGTTACACAGATTTAGTGATGTAGGCTATCCTATGAACATCTTGCAATACCTTTCTACATGGCTGTAACATACTTACCCTGTCATTGCCATCCTTATGTGGTAGGTGGAATTTAACACAACACTGGAGCAATTTGAGTAAAGTGAAACAGTAAAGTTCCCAACCAGAAAACCAAAACACTGACACAAAAACAGTGTCTGTTTGGATTTCAAACAATGCCATGTGATCAACTGTTAATTTTAAGATATTAAAAATAGACTCAAAAACATGGAAATAGTCACTCGCTTGGTTAATCAGTTTTTTTCTTATCATGCTTGTACTTGTTCATTCAATTCAATATTTAGTGATTCAAAAATTTGAAATGTCCATTGATAGTTTTTGTCCTTTCAGACACAAAAATAAACACATTTCCCTGATGTTTGTTATGTGCACACGCAGTTTTATGATAGTCTGGTTTATAACAAGCAGCAGATTACTTGTTTAAGCTCTTACTCACAATCAGCTAAGAGACCAGCTGATTGCTGTGTTAATGGCTCTCCAAACACTTGTTACCAACAGGGAGGTTACAGAGTTCCCTCTGGTGGACAAACTCTGCAACATCAACAGTAATAACAATTGAAGGGTGTTTCTCCCATTACTTGTTTAATGTATTATTATTATTATTGCTGGTAGTAGGAAGACCTCCTGCAGAACCTATTGGAAGAATGAAGACAGACTCAGTTTGAAGCCAGTCATTTCCTTCCAGAAGCTGCTATATAGGGAAAAAATAGGTTTTCATTCAAATTATTTTAGTCAGTATATTATTCATACATACAAACTCTTGACATTATGTATTTAGATTCATTTCTGTGTGGCCCAGAGGGATGTAGCAGACTCTATGTCTCTATGTATTCTGTTTGACATCTAGCAGGGTCTCGTAATGACAAGTGTAGTGCATTAAAAAAAAAACAAACAAGAAAAAAAAAACGTAGAGACTCTGGGTGCATATGCAAACCCATACAGCATGCACCCGCACTCCCTGCTTTTGATGCAAGTTAGTTTTGAGTCTTCTCAAGGTTTATTGTGTTCAGTCAGTCAGAAAAATCTCCCTAACTGATTTTGAGTCAGTGTGCGTAGGGTGCCAGAGAATCCTTTTAGGATCAGCTGTTGCTAGCTGAGCCAGCAGCTAACAGAACCCTGGGGAGCTCCAGGTGGGTCTGATTAGTTCTCTACGGAAGGGAAGGGTCAAGAAAAGACAGCTCAGGTTACCTTTAAGGAGGAAAGGAAAGGAAAAAGGGGAGGGGAAAGGGGAAAGCAGTGTGTGATTGAGAAGCAAATGAGTGGTTGTGGGACAGTGAATGGGGAATTAGACACATCGCGGCTGACGTCTCAATTTTCCCGCAATCAGCACGACACCTGGCCTCGTCTTAATTGGTCAGGATGCTTCACCTGATCCATGGCCTCTCGTTCTCAGTGTCTGGAGCCCTCTAAGCTCCATTCGACACTGAGGTGAATGCACAAAAGCAGAGGATGAAAAAGGGGCCTCTCTTTGAGGCCTAATCCAATTAGATAACTGTTAGAAAACCTTGAGTAGAGTTTCACGTCCCTTAAAAGTAGACACGAACTCTGGCAACCTCTGCGACCTTGGAGAATGCCATCTTGTTAAGAGTCGCAGCAGGGACCCCTATACCCCTCTTGATCTTTCTGGCCAGTGTGTGTGTGTGTGTGTGTGTGTGTGTGTGTGTGTGTAAGGGAGGGATGTGTGTGCTTGAAAAGTAGTCTTGATAGATAGAGCAGCTAGTCTGCATCTCATCCAACTTCCAAAACATATCAGTATCTGAAGGATCTCTCCCGATAGTTGGGTAATGGTTCCTGTTTGTTTATAGTTTAAACTTAATTAACTCTTTAATATTCTTATGTAAACACCGCCAACCAAAATAAAACAAAGCAACACCAGAGTCAGCCTAGCATATGAAAGTAAAGAAACAACACTACAGGGGCCTATCTGATTTATTCATATTTACAGAATCATGATTGCCTTAGGTGATATCTTTGCTTGTAAATACATGAATATGTATTATTGCTTTTTCAGACATGCTGTGACTTACATATTTCCACCGCACCTCCTGCTTTTATTCATGCAGAAATGTCTGAGGCACTGCATTAAAATACTGTGTTTTCCATTTTTGAAACATATCTAAGTATTGTAACCTCATGATGTGCCCTGCTCAAGTCATGCAGCCTTGCACACTGGCCCTAAATGTTTGCTAAAGGGGGCACTGGCTAGTCCTTGTAATACCCCTTAATGTCCTTGCATAGTGATCAAACAATGAAATTTAATCAGTGGCCTCCAGTCTACTTCCCATAAAAATGTGTTCGCTAATATAAAGTTCATTTCTATGAATATTAAAGCAGCATATCATCTGTTGAATGTTTCATTTGATCTGCACCTTTAATAATGCAAGATGCGGAAAAGAACAAGGCCCATTTTCCTATAGATGGTCGCGTGTCCACTAATGTATATATCACTATCGGGGTGTAGTACCTGTGGTGTAGGTGGAGTTAATAATGGCACCTGCTTTAGTGGACATTATGTCACACCTTCGAGCAAACTGGTTGCAGTTGTAATGCAGTAAATCAGAAAGATGAAGGTTTAAGTAGTACAGTCAAGCATTGTTTGACACTTAACTCTGAATTATTTTTATAGTTGACTTTGAATTAGCTCGAATGCTGGGTGCAGGAAGACAAACTCCAAAGCAGCAGTTATTTTGCAGATATTAAACATACTGTTGGAAATAAAAAATATTAAAACAGTTATGTAAGGGCTCCACAAGCTTTTTGAACAGCTCTGGAAGCTTATTAAGCATAATTGTGACATTATAAGGATGCAAATGAAGTGTGTAGACATGGCAACCCTGCTGGAAAAAAGCCTTGAGGCTGTCTCTCCTTTGTTTCTTTCCCCCCTCAGCCATGTTCTAATTGTATTATCTTCGTCATTTTAGTTATTTGCCTCTCGCTCGTTTTCCGTCTCTCCTCTGAATGTCTTTGTATGGCACAGTCATCAAGGTGATAATTGCATTGCCAGTCCCCAGTAAGAGACATTCTTAATTATTTCAGCATTAGGCGGTAGTTATACAGGCAATTAATGCTTGACTTCACAATTATATACTTTGTTTGATTGCCTTTTATCAGCGGGATACAATGGGCTTATTTGCAGCTGACAAGAGGAACGCCACAGTTTTATACAAAAGATAAGTGATGTGACAGATCCTGTATGGCTCCTATTCACATGCAAACATTGCATGTTGCGTTGAAGTGCTTTTAATCTCACAAATGCACCGCACATGGGAATAGTTGCATGGAAATGTGTGGACACTGAGTGAGCTGTCAAGCCATGAAAAGCAGTTTGGGTCAGTTTGAGCTTTTGAAGACTTGACGACTTGACGCCTGCTTCACAAGTCTCCTCCTTTTGAAAGTCATTATCTAGTTGATACTGGTCTGAAGTGTTGACGACTTCCATAGAACACTTGTTTCTTACGCACATGGATCACTCAAGTGCCATGCATTTAATGAGCAGACAAGTTGTTTGGCCCTTCATACTTTATTGTTAGCTGATATGGTTTCTCTCACTCCTTTCTTGAGCATCTGCTAGCTTAGTAACACTAACATATTTCAAATATGTTGCTGATCACTAACATCATATTTTATATGCTGCTTTATAATTTGACTCAGGCCTAATTATACTGTACACCTGGCACTAGCCCCCACTTCCACATTCCTCTGTCTTTAAAGTCTTGGCCCGGGCATCAAAGCTGCCTGGTTTTGATGATATTTTGGCTCTGGTCTGTGTTGGCTGCAACTTAAACGGGATTAGAATGTTGCATGTTTTTTTAAAGGCCTCTGGTCTTTATCTCATCATAACCGGATATTATGAGTATTTTTTAGTGTCAAAAGAAAAATGTTAGCATCTTAAAGAAAACTGCACAACACAAAATCTCCACAAGCCAAGTTTACTTTAGATTTACAGTCATGGACAAAAGTCTTGAGCCACCCCTCATTTTTTCTTCCCAGGATCCATACTTTCTTGGTCATGAGTAATAGTCCCAGGCTTTCTGTAGGACACTGGCTGCTTTTTCACTAATTTCCAATCCATCCTTGCACCTGGCCATTTCCAGAGTAAAACTGCCATTTAAAACTGACCTATGAGTCACTCAAGCATGAAAAAGGCACCTAACTCAATGGACGAATCAGTGTTTGTCTACACATACAGACAGCTTAGCTGTAAAAAACCAAATTTAAATAGCATCTTTAGGCACTTTGTTACTATTAGACTGTCATAAAAGAAAAAACAAAAACCCCAAAACCCGACACACAGTATTTTTACAACAACAAGGTGATACCCAATGACCAGTTTACTTCAAATAGGGCATATCTTAAAGTGGTGTGCAGTGTGCCCTTAAAAAAATATGAGGAAGCTGGAAAAGTGGAGAACAAAAGAAGAAGTGGCAGTGGCATCTTTAGATGGCAGATGAAGAGTGTCTGAAAATCACAACCTTAAGAAATGAGAAAAAAACATAGCAAAGACCAGACAAAGGACCTGAAAGATGCATATGGCCTTTAAGTTGATCCATTTACTGCCTCATTAGAAAGCCTCATTAGAAATGGGTTGCTGTCAGGAAGCCATTCTTAAGGAAGAGAAACAGAGAAAAGGCTGCTCTATGCCAAATTACACAAGAACTAGACTGAAAATCAGTGGTAACAGGTCAGCCAACATCCTAAGAGCTTTGAGATGTTCTCGAAGAAGCTCTGCCTTTGCATTATATACTGCATTTCAATGTATGTTTGCAAATGTTTCAATACATTGCTATACTTCCCATTTTTGTAGTAAAACAGAAATAAATGAGGGGTAGCTCAAGACTTTTGCACAATACTAAAGATCATCACTTTATTTTCAGAATTTCTAAACCACCAACTATTATTATAAAGACTTCCTGCAAGGTGGATTTAGCGCACGCTGTGTAACAGGCCAGTCCACCAGTAGTTTGGCGAAACACACTTCTTTGGACAAAACCTGAAATGAATGTTGTTTGCTTGCCAACATTATTACAACCTAAATTGGGTTCAGATATTGCTAGTCACCACACCAGATGTCGAATTCAATAAAAAAAAAACCCACTTTTGATAACACCTGACGGTATGGCACAACTAAAAAGGAAAGCCAATATTCAAATGAAAGTGAACTCACTACACACTGTTCACAGATGTGCATTTACATTGTTTGGTAACTGCCAATTCATTGCTTATTCAGTTTTTAATTGTTGTCTCCAACTGCCAAGCTGTGCTGGATTTTGACTGTTATATTTATCCTTCACAAGGCTGAAAGAGAACTACTAAGGCAAAATGAGCTATTCTGAATAGCTTGTTGACAAAAAGTCATTTTGAATGTGACTTTTATTTTAAAAAATGAACCAACCGTGGCCTACCACAGGTCTAATCTGGCCCACTGGACAGCTTTGCAAAGTGTGTAGAAGTTTTACATTTTGCATACATATATGCATACTGGTGTAACACTGGCTCGTCAATCTGGCATGGATTCATATTTATGCAATTTCAGATTAAATTATCGCTACTTTTCCAACATGAACAATTCGAGCTACTATACCGACAAACAGATATTTGAAGCTTTTATAGTTTCTGACAATTAGAGTGCAGAGTGAAGAAACACAACACAATAAGGAAATTAAAAATCCAGCATGCCATTAAAGTTGCAACCATTTAGACATTTTGAGCATTCTCTTTCAGTTGTGAATTGGATCCACAGAAAGTAGCTTAAGGTGCTACATACTGTATGATTCTCTTTTACTATATGCCTGCAGTGTTTTTATCAGTCATACCCATAACAGAAACCTTTTCACCTTAGGGCTACACAGGAAAATGACATGTTTTTGGAGCATCAGTAACAAATCATAGAGAAACAAATGCTTACATCAAAATTCACTTTCACACGTTATTAGGAAAAAAAACATTTCCAGTGTGTGTTTCTTATTTAATAAAAAATGCTACATTTTTAATTTTACAATTATAAGCGAGTCAGTCAATAAAATGACTTCTTCCCCTGAGCTGCGGTGAATCTTCATTGATTAAAGTCAGCAATAAGAAATCCTGATTAAAAGACAGACTCGATAAAAGTCTTTCTGGTTTAATTATTATGGAAAGCAAAATGGTTCTGCTGATCTTTAAACGTGTCACTGTGAGCTCATTAATTGCCGTTTGTACTCGACACTTTCTTGTTCTTTTGTACATGTCAGGCATCCGTAAAATGATTTTTTTTTCTCTTTCCTACAGATATCGTTTAATTGGGGGACTAATCTGATAATCTAAAACTGAACTTCAAAACAAGACCTTTCTGTAAAGAATCACAGCAGCTTTCAAACGCAGCATCTGTTCATGTTCAGGTAGCAAAGCCCTCAAGTGGTTATAGGAATGATGATGGAAGCAAAGTTGAAAATCAGCATACGGGTTTCACCAGAATACTTGCTTCACTGTCTCCACTTTTCTCAACTGTTCAATTCAAGGGACTTGCTTAATAATATTTTTCCAGATTAAGAATATGAATAATTGCTGGGCTGTTTTACATGCTATCAGACTGTAAATATTCAGTCTTGAGCCACAATAGACAGTATAATCATAACCTACATACCTGTTGGCATCCACCCACACACATGCAGCTGTAACAGACACATGCACAGCAGTCATGGGCCATGCACTAGGACATACATCATGCCCACCGCGTGGACTTGAAAGATCAAATTACAGCCCCTAGTATAAGATGCATTGATAACCTAAACTTCAGTAGGAATCCAATCAAAATCTAAATTGTGCCCCACTAAAACGCCCCACCCCCTTGATTAGTTCTCCAATAAAATCCATTTCCTGCTCTTGTGCCTATTTTAGACAGTTTATTTCCCCTGTGGTATCAGCCAATAGGCCCTACCAGTACTTCCATGTCAGAGTGCCTGCTGCGATGTCAGTCTCCAGTGTTTTACAGAAGCTTGATGCTTATGTCCACCTTCCCACCATTTCCTATGATTATACAAGCCATACAACTGTTAGCTTTGCCAATACCCACTGCTGGCTTTCAGAAAATTGTGGCACTTTTGTTTTATTTCTGTCTTTATTTTTCTCACAGTTGCAGCACAATTTTGAAGGGAGGTGGAGAGAAATGGGACGGATGTAATACAGATCAATCCAGCTCCTGGATGACAAAAACAATGCCATGAATCACTCACTGACAAAGAAATCCAAGTGGCTTTCTAATTTTTATGTATAAAATAGTAAACAGAAGTTATTTCCTGTTCTTTATGGTGATTATTGTATTTTTGTTGTGTAATTTCATGTAGATTTTTGATGTAAATTATTTTCAGTGTTTCTTGCTCTTCACCTCTTTGTATGCCTTCAAGTGCCTACATTATGCTGTGTGCTCCCCGGAGTGTGTGTTTGCTATTGTTGTTTCTCTTTGTTCCCAAGCACAAATGATGACTTTTCAATGACCTTACAGCACATGACTGATGTTTCAATCATTTACTTTCTAAGACTAAGAGGCCTTCCCTGCACTTTCGCAGCACAGCGAAACAAAACACAACAAACTGACTGCAGTTAAGTACAATACTGCCTGCTCTTCACTCTATAGAACATTAACGGGAGTTATAATAACTATTAGACTGTTTTTGTTTGATTTACGTGGCCTTGTGGATTGGAACATAAGCTGCTACAACCATGAAAAGTGTTGTATAACTGCTTCTGAGACCTTAGTGAGAGAAGCACACAGCTTAAGCACAGACTTAAAATATTAAACAAAAACGATGGCCTGGAGATGTTAATTTAAATGGGCACTTTAGGCTAATTCATGCTTGCTGCATTCATGTGTTGGAGATGAAAATCAAGTTATCCATTCAGGTGTGCAAAGGTCTGTATAAAAACCCTTTCTGCACACTTTGAGACTGTGTGGAATGTCACGCGAAACTGGACTGTGAATGTGCTTGAAAAGTTAACTATACTTTTGATTTTTAAACTCTAAGCTCTGCAAAGTGCCTTCACCTTCACCTACAATAGTATACACTGTGAAGCTGAAAATCCCATTAGAAACAAAGGAACTCACACTCATTTCACTGTAACTTGTTTTGTACTTGATATGTGTGGAATACGCTTGTGACCTTTGAACCCCAGCACAACTTTATTCATGTCTGCAGCTCTTGTTTCTTTTAAATTGCTATGTAGCAAGAATATGGGAGTATACATTATAACCAGCTACCTATTTCAACCCAATTGAAACCCAGTTTGGGTTAATAAAGTAAACCTGCTTCATAATGTTTTGTTGGTATTTTTTTTTTCATCATTTGTGGTTCTTTTTTTATATGTGCAATTAAGAAAGGTTTCAGCTTCATTGCTTCCACAGCAGTTAAGAGCAGTCAAGTGTATTTTATTAGTCAAGTGTATTAATCAAATACACTTGATTAATTGATCACTGGCAAGTGTGAGCAGCTCTATAAAAGCAGAAGTTTTGCTAGTCAGGAGCATTTGGGTGTGTGTTAACACGATGCCACAATCTTTCCAAGTGTGGCCATCCCAGCCACCTAAAGGTCAGATGGAAGGTTTGCCCGGAGAAGGCTCTTCTCTCTAAAAGAACATTGCAGCACATCATATCAAATGTTATGCACAGTGATGGAGGAGTAATGATCAGGGATTGTTTTGCAATCATTTCAATAACAGAGGTTTACTGACTAATTAATCATAACGGAAATGTTAAATGTACAACAAGTTTTAAACATATACACAATTTTTTATTAAACAAATAAATTATTAGAGTTCAGAGCTTTATGACATACTTAAACATACTGTGTTCATTTATTATTGATGTAAATGCCACATGCATATTTAAAATGCAGTCTTTCTCAAATAAAGAACAAAATCATGAATAGTAGAAAATGTGAAAAGTCAGCCACAGGAGGATAAATATAGAATGTCTGGTAGCCTCCAATTGTCACTCGGTTCTTGATTTTTGTGTTTCCTTCACATAAATAAAAGCACTTTTTCAATAAATTAGTCCAGAAAAGGCACAAATGGGTGAATAAAAATGCACCAGAGTGCAGGAAATAAAGTGCCTTATGGTTAAAATTCCCAGGAAGAGGACACTTCAGATGGTGCATCGTGTGTTTCTTGGATGTGCAAAAGGAATTTGCACCCATTTCTTCCATTTGTGTTTTGTTTGTATGTTTACAGGCTTCCAATAATCAAGTGTGCCCAGCTAACAGTATAACAACATGACTTTGAACTATTTGAACCGATTTCTGTTGAAGGTCTTTGAGACATCAGCTATAAATTCTGCATAAGTACACTTCATTTGCTTTCAACTCCAGCTGACCCTAGTCTGTCTAAAGGGTTAAATGCCACTAATCCTCTGTTTTCTATAGGGGAGCGATATATCATTGGACTTGACAAAAGGCGATTTGTTTATTTATAGATCGGTCCCTTTAGATATACATCCTTCTGCATGGTCCAGATTCAATCTCTCTCTGTCTTCTGGAAGTGTGTTACAACTTGACATGTTGACGTGTGGACGTAATTGCATGTCACACATATAAAGTTCTCTAAAATGGAAATTGACCATCCTGGGATGTTTTACAGCAGAATTACCTAATTTACTGTATTGACATTATTGACCCCTTTGCAGGCTGCAGAAGGGCTTCTGGTGACCTCAGCCAGTAAACACTTTGGGCCGGATCAATATGACAAAGTCAGAGTTCACTTGGCTTCCCCAGCCAGGTTGATTGCAAAATGAACTCCATTAAAAGTTTCCAAGCCCTAAAAGTCAAACATCGTTTGGCTCGGATGTCGGCAGGCATCTGCAGGAAAACCCAAAGACACGCTGGTGGTAATAGAGTTTGTTTTGGTGGCTTTAATTGCAGGTAGACCCGTGCCAATATCTCAAAGAGGTCCCTCGGGGGAGAATTTGTTAAAGGGAGCAACTCTGTTTGAGATTAAAGTCAAAAGACGAGACTTCACTATGCCCTGTCCAAATAACGGATTCCTGGCCCGGTGACATCTGCTTCTCCATTGACAGCTGTCCTTTTACATCTTTGGCTGTGTTGCTGTAGCTGTGTACAGATCACTAAACTAGTTACTTCTTTGCGACTCCGTGTTTTGCTTGTCATAGTCATCACTCTTGCAAAGAAGTTTTTCGGTGACACCTCTTTATGTGAGGACACCTGCCATCGTCATTACTCTAATTGTCCGTTTTGTCTCCTGAATGGACGGCATACAGAATGAAATTAGGCACTTGAGTTGCCACCACTGTGCTGATTCAATTCGGTAGTGGGACTTGGGAGGTCTACAGTAATTGCATTCACAAATCGGGCACCCCCACCCCACATTCGCCATCCTACTGCCTCTTAATGAAGGCAACATTTCTGGAGCTATTGCCCTCTCCTGCCACTCTGTGTATCCTTTGCCTTTTACTTCACCAGCCACAGTTCCTCACTCTCCTCATCAGTCAGCGTACCCACTTCTATCTTTTCCCCTCTTTTTCTTCTCCAGCTCCCCTGTCTTTCCTTCATCCCTGCTTCTGCAGCCAATGCTCACTTTTCCCTCTATTTACCAAGATAAAGCCACAATAGCTCTCTTTGTGCCACTGATGGCCACTCAGTCGTGGCAGCCCAGTCAACAGATAAGTATTTCTTTTCTCCATTTTCCTTTATCACTTGCTGGGTTCAATTAGCGCAAGTTACAATTGTTTAATGGATGGCCTCTGTGACCTTTGCTCTGCTTGCCTGGTTTCAGGCGTTCGACTAACTTTGTCTGAAAGGTTTGCTTTACACTGTGTGTCTGTGTGTGTGGCGTGAGCTGGTGGGACTGAGGATGAGGGGTGTGACATGTTTTGTTTGCTGACTGATAAATGGCTGTATAATGCTAGTAGATAAAGGTTTACAAAGGGGATGGAACTGGAGCTGGAATGGGAAGAGGCAAGGACTACATCAGCCCCCCCCCCACCCCCCCCCATGAGCTGTCCAAATCTGTGACATGTGGGCCGACACTCAGTCCCTCTCTTCATTTCTCTCTCTGTCTCCTCTCTCCCTGCTTTCCTCCCCCTCTTTCTATAGATGGATATTTTTATTCCTTGGCATCTCAGTGTAGATAGGCCATTGGGCTCCTGTCTGCTGGGGCAGCTTGCTGGGGGTTGGAAAGGGATGAAGGATAACTAGATTCAATCGGGCGTTGCAAATCAACTTTTCCACCAGCATCCTGGGAGGACCTGATAATACAGGTTTCTAATATCTGACCTGTCTGGCAGAAAAAGAGTGAGTGAGAGGAGGGGAGAGGGAGGAAAGGATGGGAGGAGAAAAAAGATGAGAGGAATGGAGGCAAGAGAGAGCAATGAACACATTGATTTGATACGGCTAATAGTTCTGCAGTTGATAAGCACACAGGCGCCAGTCAAGAAAATGAAAGGCTAGCAATTGAGGGAAATAAATTGGGTCTAGCTTTTTGTCTCCGTTAAGACAAAAAGAGTTCAGACACGTATCAGAGGGATTCATTAGACAAGACATCAGTGAGGTTTCCTGTTGGTGTCTCTCCACCTGTCAGGCTTCATCCACTTTTGTTTTTAATCATATTCAAACTGAAAACACATTCAGGACTCGTAATGCAAGTTGGAGTTGCTGTAGACAGTGTGCAGCACTTTAAGTGTGTGAGGGACACAATTGATCAAATAGGACTTAATGATACGGCAGTATGAAGTAAGCTGAGCCCAGTCTTAGTCCCAGTTTATTACGAGAGGGTGCTAGTTTAATACTTACTGGTTATTTTGGTTTGATCATTTTACCAGTATGCAGCATATTTGTATGCTGTACAAAAGAATTGTACAGCATACATCTTTAAAGCATAAAGTCAAAAGCCAGAAGTGTACATACATACTCAAATATATGCACAGACTCACTTACATCTTTTTTTAAGTGATGCTGATGGTTCTGCAATGTCTTTTAACCTGAAAAGGACAACACAAAAATGAGGCTTTCATACCTAAGAACACTTTAACAGCTGTCAAGCATGGTGGTGGATGTACCCTGCTCTGGCGTTGTTTTGCTAGTGCATTGTACAATGTAGATGGAATAATAAAGAAGGAGGGCTTCCTCTCAATTATGCAACTTCACCTCAAATCAAAAGCTTTATGGCTGAAACCTTTGGATGTTTCAACAAGAGAACTATCCTAAACACCCATAGAAACTGGTTGTGGAATGGATAAAGCAGGCTAACATTAAGCTTCTGGAATGGCCTTCTTATTCTATTGAAAATTGAGAAAGTTGTGCCATGCTAAGAAACCAAAAAATTTAAATGAACTCTACAATTTCTGTTAAGAACAGTGATCAACTAGCCATCTAGAATTATGCTAGAACCTTAATGATGGCAAAGGTTTCTGATCAAGGTGCAACTCGGAAAGGGAGGTTAGTGGGGGTGTATGTATACCCTTTACCCTGTGAATAAATCTTAAATGAATTCAAACTTGATGATCCGATTCTTGGATTCTTGTTTGTTAAAGTCATGAGACATACGTTGTACGTAAGACAATCATGCACATAATGAGTACAATAACAATTCCAATTCACATTAGACATATTCAAAGTTGGTTTGACCCTTGTTTGTGCCCACACATTTTTAAAGTTACAGTTTTTTGCCATATCGTTTACAACCAGTTGTAACCAACAGATTCAATCCTCTTTAAATTGTCTGTAGGAAAAAACAAAAACAAAAAAAGAATGGACCCCTCCCAGCCGCCCCAGGATCTGGCAGGCACTCAAGGCAGAGCCCCTTTTGTCTTTCCAGTCTGCACTTAGTGTGACACCGCAGACACTGCCACTCTGACCTTTCCCGATGCTACCAACTAAGACAGAGCCAATGCAAGCCCTAACGAGACGCCGACATAGCTTGACAGTCAGGTGTGGCACGCAATTATTCTGGCGAAGTAAGCTGCTTGCCGGTGTGTGTCGGTAAGTGTATGTGTGTTTGTGAAGCAATGGACAAAAGCTCACAGAGTGATTGCTTACATCACTGTCATTATATCTCCTGCATCTCCTTCCTAAAATCAAACAAACAAACAAAACAAAACATGAAAAACTGTATTCTTCTCGAATTGTCTAAATTTTGATAAAGTAATTTTGTCAAATTTAAACACTGGTATGTTTCATTAATATTAAGCAAATCAGTGAAAATGTGTTGTGTTTCTTCCATGGTTCTCATCTCAGAAGAGTCTGGTCTTGGCCACCACCAAGTTTGCATGATGTAGCCTGTTGGCTGACTTAAATTTATGGTCAGAAACAATATTAGAAACATGGACATAGCTAGCATGACTCACCCAGTGGTTTTGAGGTTCTGATGTTAGCATCTTTGCTGCTGCCATGCTAGTTTGTAAAACCCAAAGTTCTCTTACCGTATATATATGAAAGGATGGAGCACTAAGTTATCCGTTAACAGGAACATGCTTGGTTAATAAGCTGCATTCATTAACACTATAAAATATAACTGCCCCCAAAATATATTATATTACTAGGGCAGCTATCTGTTTGAAAACGAGTTGTTTATTTCAGATGTCAAAGGATAGGAAGGCAACCGTAACTCAAATAATTACTCCAGACGAGCATCTTTGAATACACAACACATCCAACCTTGGTGCCTATGGGCCACAGCAGCAGAAAACCAGCACCTGGTGCCACTCCTGTCAACTAACAGTTCTCTCGTATGATATGTCTTTATTTCTTCTGTGACATTTGGATGGTAGGGTCAAAATCTGGTGTAAACAATGTGAAAGAATAGATAGAATTTTATTTTGAACATGCAAATATAACAAGAGAGAAAAGATAAACAAAAAACCCCTTAAAAATCATCAGGTTTTCATGTATATATCTATGTGTACAGAATGTGTGTGCTCGAAAGGATGGACCCTGTCTGCCTTGTATCAACAGTTTAGGCTGCTGTTGATGGTTCAAAGCTGTGAGCGATAATTTCTTGCCACACTTTGGGCTCCTTAGTACCGACTGAGTGTCATATAAACACCAAAGCCTACCTGTTGCTGAACAGGTCCATCCCTTTATGACCGTAGTGTACCCAATGTCCGATGACTGCGCTTCCAGCAGGATAACAAAACTCGAATCAATTCAAATTCATTTCTTGAATATGACATTGAGTTTACTGTACTCAAATGGCCTCTACAGTCATCAGCTTCCAATCCCATACAGCACCTTTGGGATGTGGTGGAACAAGGGATTTGCTTGGTGGATGTGCAGCTGACACATCTGGAGACACTGTATCAATATGAACTAAAATCTCTAAGTAATGTTTTCAGCACCTTGTTAAATCTTTACGACAAACAGGTGTATCTAATAAAGTGTCCGATGAGTTCATATATATGTGTAAATATACATGTATATACGTTCAACAGGATGATAAACTAAGGGCTGGTTTGTATTGTCATAGTAGCATGACGTCACTAATTGTTTAGTCTTTTGAAATTGTGTTCGTTGTACTTTGCTTTTTGTAAGTAATTATCTCACAGTTAGATAATTTGATTTGCCTTCATCTAATTAACATTTATTAATTAGTAGGACGAGGTACTCACTCATGGCAGTAATGTTGTTCTACCGGAAAATTTTCAATAAGATAACTTCAACAAATTCATTAAAACCGTCCACTTGAGCAGATAATGCAAGTGTATTGTGCATTGCTAAGTGGGTCCTCAAAATATTTAAGCCAATTGCAATAAATCTGAACTAAATGCTGCAAATTGCAAAGTTAAGTATTAGTATAGTATTTAAGTTACGCCTTAAATTTAAGGGGAAAGAAAGGGAAAAAATAACCTAGCAACAACAAAAAGACAGGAAACATAAATACACTAGGCACATGCTGTGTCTTGTCTATCAGGTCATTGCACCATCAAATTCAGCTCTGACTGCAAGTTGCACATAGTTATTACATCAAAGCAAATGCATCGAGTATTACAATAATCCACGAAGAGGGAGACGGGAATCAAACATGGAGGAAACACCAATAGGGAAGTGGGGTCGAGACCTTACTCTGTTGCCTGGATAATAAAAAAAGGATTTGTGCTCAGAACAAAGGAGGAGAGGTGGAGGACTTCAGAGAGACAACATCTGAACAACATACAACAGTCAGTCAGCTTTAGAGGAATAAAGCACAGAGGAACAATAAATGATTTTAAGACAGTAAAATAACACAGTGTTGATTCACTGCAGAGCCCTATAAACATGCTTGACGTCCATCACTATTGAATAAGCATTGAAGTGAGTTTTATCACTTTGAAGGAATTAATATCAAATGCAAAATAATCATTCTCTTAAGCCTGTCTCATATGCTTTGATCTCTAACTCTTTGTGAATTAAGGACAATTTTGCTTAACATCAGATACTTCAATCAAATAGTTAGACTTTGGTGGGAATGTGTACCAACTTCCAAGGGCATAAATCAAAGGAATAAGAGGGAGTTGCTATTCCTTTGTTGCAAAGGCCACTTGGCTCAGATACATCAGTGGCTGAGCTCACTGCAATGCTTTAGAGGTCTCAGTGCTAGGCGTTGTTATTGATCTGTCTGAGTAAAGTTTCTGCAGAGTGATTCCACGTATAAACCAGCTATGCATTTTTAAAGGCAAGATGACTGGGCATGTAACATTTACCTATCCCCAAACCCTGATTATAGCAATTCCACACCTGACAAATTGTGGTTTTGTTGAGATCATCTGGCGTTTTAATTTTGTCACGTGTCCAGCTCTTGATCCTCTTAATGTTGTAGTCCCGCTTTGTGATTGATGGAAATTTTAGATTGCGAAATGGGAACCTAGCGCGGGACTGATGGGAAGCATAGGTCACTCAGTGAATTGTTATTTCAAATAAAGCCAAGCAAGCTCTTAACATTCCTCCCTATCCTCTCTCTATAAGTGCCGTATACTCTTAACAGTGATCCATTGTGGTGGCTATGACAAGAAAATAATGTATTTCTACCAGAGTCTATCAGAGAAATGACTTTGGTGGTAGAGGGAAGAGGCTCTAGATCAATATGTTGCAAGCAGCTGTGAGTGTTTTTGAAACTGAATTTCCACCTTCCTTTGAGTTGTTTTGACCTTGATCTCCACGAAGATAGGTCTCTGCTGCTCCCCGGTTTTCACCACTCAGTGATTATCCTGTACAGCATGAAAGATAACCTGCGTGGTGAGCTCCACTTTTCCCGGCCCCCCTCCTGGCAGCCCTCGCTATTATCTTGCCAATCCAAAAAAACAGAACAAAAGATGTCACCATGCGACTATTGCACACCTTCATCCTCTGCACACCCCTCATTATGATTATTTCCGTGATGTCTAACTGTTCTCGGTAATAATTGAATTTAAATGAAGAAAAGGCAAAGGAGGATGTTCTCTTTGTGCTACGTTAACATGCTGTCATTAAAAGTGTTGGTTGTTTTAATAGCCCAGGTCTTAAACCATCAAGACTACAGGACGGGGTAGCAAATACCTAAGACAATGAGAGAAAGCTAACAAAATTGGATCATAATTAGTTTGCTGCAAATTGCTTTGGGTTTTTTGAGCGCCCGAAAGACGATGGGGGTCTTTGAGTCTTTCGCATGGCGTAGGCCTGTAGTACATGCATATTGTATTTTTAGTTAGTTTACAATGACATGCAGGGCCACCGCTCGGACCAAAGGAAATGAACATGAATGCATAATGGGATTTCTGCCAAAACAAACATCCAGCATTGTCCCCAGGTGATTGCTCAAAGAGAGGTGCTTGGTGAGGCATCAACAGACAGAAACACATGTTGTGACAGTTCACACGGAGCGGTTCGATGCATGCAAAAATCAAATGATATGCCACAGCCAGGGAGCCCTCCAATGAAAACAAAATCAGGGCATTAGCATGTTTCAGCTGTGCCTCAATCAGTGTTTTCTTTGGTCTTTGGTTTTTCATGTCCCTCAGAGAGATAGGAGACAGACAGAGCACAAAAAAAAGAAAGAAAGAAAAAGCTACATCCCTGTGGATATGAGATTTTGAAGGAATTTTCTCCTCACACTACTCACTTCTTTTAATCTGACTGGTTAGTCAAGCAAACGGAAATGTGTGCAGTTCCATATGGTCACGCTGTGCCAAGATATAGGAAAGTACATTAATCTGATGCGTTTTGATAGGTGCCTGCCTTACGACTGATGGACATTCAGGTTTTTACACCCTATTTGGTGTAAAAACCCCTCAAGCTTCAGTAACAGTCACCATTTTGAAATCAAAATAGGTCGCTCACAAGAGTTGTGCAGATTTGAAAAGACTTTTCGCTCCTAATTTGCCCCTGATTGGCTTTCCTCCACAATATTCTTAGCTTGACCATCTTATTACTGATGAAGACATTGTAGGTAGGTAACTACCACAGAATCTCCACATTGTTAATGTAAAATACTTAATAATTCCTGTTACCAGGAAGAGACCTCTGACCAAGAAAAGAGTTCTGCCTTCCTACCATCGAGTTCTTGCTCCCAGGGGATTGTGTGATTCTTGTGGTTTTCTCTCTATTATTTTGGGGACTGTACCTTACAATATAAGGGGCACTGAGTGGACTGTTGTTGTGAATTGCTGCAATAGAAATAAAATTGAATTGAAAAATTGAATATAAAATGTATATATAAGCAGTGTACTCACAAACAGAGGCGGCCGGAGAGTAAGTTCGCTCATACCAAATACTGAAATTTGTCTTTTGTATGTGCATAATTTCTAGAAAAAACATCGGGCAAGTTATTTGAGTAATATCTGCAGTATCTGTTCTGTCAATACTGCAGCGGTGATGGCGGCTGGAAACCAAAATGCATTACATTTTCATTATGACTAGAGCAATGTGGCACATAGTAAGGTGCACTCTTGGTGCACCCCATTTATTCTGAATGAAGAGGTGGCTGCTGCAGTTCAATGACCTCTTATCTAATGGTGTGCTGCTGTCATTGGAGCCATCAGAGTGAAAGGATTAAGCCTGGCTTATATCGATATAAGTTCTGAATGGACAAAACAGACACACACACACGCACACACGCACAAAACAGCGTGTCCTTCTGAAAAACATTAGAGAGGAATATTAGGTCAGAGCTTCTGGGTAGGAAGATATGTTTTCATCTTGTGAGCAGATGAGTAAAAAAAGTAAAGTCAATAGAATTCTCCTAACTCAATATTAAACAAATCAGCCTCCGCCGCTGGTCTGTTGGGTGTCAATAGTACAATCACATCATATTAAATGTGTACCACTGAGCATTTACATCATGTGTTGGGTAATAAATGAAATAGTGCTCACTTTGCTGTACTGCCGGAGATGTCAGATATCACATTCATTATGCAAGGTTGCGAGTAACTGCTACCCTTCTGCAACTGGAGACGTGCATATGAATTCCACTGACAGAAGTGTTAATGCATACATATCCTCACAGATGTTTAAGGCAGAAAGTGACTCGTTTGTCAATATACGCGTTGCCATGTGTAAATTCTTTTGACTTTTCCTCAGAGTTTCTGACCCAAATGCCCTCTTTGCTTTATTTTCAGTAAACATGGAAACATGCTCCGCAATATCCTCATATCTGGCTTCTTTTGAGCCCTGGGGGGATTTGTTGTGGCAACTCGGTCCATCTGACAATTAGATCTGATGACCTTCAGAAAGCACATGTGCATCACTCCGGCAGCATATCAAACATTTATGTGCCCTGAAATCCTGAATCGCTTTGAAAGCAGGTACTCCAGCGATGAAAAAACATTAAAGCTCCTTTAATGTTTCACTACTGTCATGGTGTAATTTCACAAATAGTCTAATACGCACTGCATAATGGCATCTGAAGAAGCATGCCTCCTTGTTGATCTTTGCTTCAGTGTGAGTGGTCATACTCGAGACCACTCATACTAATCAGACCAGCCTTTTGACCCTGCCTTCTTTAATGTTTGCTGATGCAGAATTTCATCAGATAGCATCAAATTACTTCTGCAACATGCATAATGTATTGTAATGTCTTTACACATTTAGTTCAAGATCAAGCAAATGCATATAAGAAAAATAAAAGGCTCTTCCTGCTAATTTCATCCTCATCCATCAGCAATAAAACCCGAGGTGTTATTTGAGGGTCAGAAATAGTGGAATTTGTGTAACGTTGTGCATAATAACTCGGTATAGCTGCTTTATAATGCTTTTATTTCGTTTGCTTTCTTCACAGAAATGTGTCCAAAAAAAAAGATTTCCCATTTACCGCATCCCCCCAAAAATGTAGGGATGAAGTTGTTTTTTATTTTAGTTAATCAGGTAATAGGCAGGTCTTCAAGTGTACTAGTTAATACTTCAAAATTTAAATGGAATTTTATAAATAGTGCAAAAGTATACACTATGTGAGTAGTGACCTAGAACAAAAATTAATATTTAGGTGCTTAAATTGATACCTTAGGCTAACAGCATTTTTTTAACGGTAAAATATATTGAACACCTTTTTTCTTTCTCCTCTCAGCAGAGATTACCTGGCTTTGAGCTGTAAAAAGCTTCATATTTGTTCTTACAGATGTGTGGCAAAGACAGTACTGTATCACTCCATTAGAGCACTTTGCTCTCACACTGCAGGCTTACTTGTTATTCTTAGGGTATTTATAAAAAGAATGGGAGGCAGAGCCTTCAGCTTTCAGGCCCCTCTTCTGTGGAACCAGCTGCCAGTTTGGATTCTGGAGACACACATTCTCTCTACTTTTAAGATTCAGTTTAAAACTTTGATTTTTGATAAAGTTTATAGTTAAGGCTGGGTCAGATGACCCTAAATCGTCCTTTAATTACGCTGCAGTAGGTCCAAGCTGCTGAGGGCTTTCCATGAGTGTTTCTTTTTCACTCACTCTTTTGAGTCTCTATGTGTTTATACAGAACTCTGCAATTAATCATTAGTTATTATTAATCACTGGCTTTCTTCAACAGCATGTTTTTTGTTCCGTCTTCCTCCCTTCACCCCCCACTGGTTGCAGCAGATGGCTGCCCCTCCCTGAGCCTGGTTTTGCTGGAGGTTTCTTCCTGTTAAAAGGGAGTTTTTCCTTCCCATGGTCACCAAGGTGCTTGCTCAAATGAGGTCATATGACTGTTGGGGTTTTTTTTTGTTGTTGCTTTTTTTGTATTGTTGTATGGTCTTTACCTTACATTATAAAGTGCCTGGAGGAAACTGTTCTTTTGATTTGGTGCTATATAAATAAAATTGAATTGAGAGTAACTGGCCACCGACTGTCCAGGAAAAGTAAAGCAGAACAGGATGTGGTTACAATCAGCTGCAGATACAGTTTTTATTGCCTGTCTTCTTTTTTTTTGTAAGTAGGCCCTCCTGGACGTTTAAAATGCTGATTGAAAATTTGGGATTCTGTTTTCATAGTATCGCCTTCACACTATGGGTCATGTTGTCTGTATACCAGTTACATTCCTCACATCAGAATTGCGTACGTACTTGCCTGTTCATCACTCCCCCCTGTTTAAATTTTACCCAACTCAAATAGAGACATATTGACTAAGGCAGAGCCTTATGGTGTCATAACTGATAACTCAGCATCTTGATTTACCATCTATAATTCACCCCAGCAAGGCACTTACTGTCTTAGAATAAATTGGAATATTTAAGCAAACAGATATATGCCTTGTGGCATTTAAATAAGTAATACATCTCCCTCCCAAGTGTTCTCAATTCTGAAAAAGAGTGCAATCCACTATACAAGTTTGATGCAACGCTCACCAGAACGAGTGTTTTATTTTTCATGCTTTTGCCATCCATTAGCTGTGTTTTTGAACCAGGTTGACACACTTTGAAATGCAGTTATTCCAAATGTTAAGTCAAATTGAACGTTCATTTGCCATGCTGAGATATTGTATGCAACGATGCATATGGATGCAGTGCATCACAGGCTTTGCGTTTCTCTCTGAAGAGCGAATTCTTTCATGGTTAGATGCTGAAAGTATGCAGTTGTGACAGCTAAGCATATGATAGTGTCATGTAAGTCTGAAAAGCCCCTCTGAATATAGTACACTTTCTGAGAATGCAATTTCTTTATCATATTTAAACAGCACCAGTTATGTCAGCTGAAATTGTAGGAATTGCTTAATTCAATTTCTCAGTTCAGTTCTTTCATTATTTTCAGCCTGACTTTTGCATAATCAGCCGTAATTTTAAGCAGCATTAATGTAGGTGACTCCACAACATGTTCCATTCAACAGAAATCTGTCTCAGACTGGGCGCGGGGGTTAGGGGGAGGGTGGGGGCTTCCACTTCTTCCTACCTCTTAAGTCACTCTCCTGCTTCAACCCGCGAGTTACTCACTGAGTAAGCTCCTGCCTCGTGTTTTCAAATGCTAATGAAAAGCAGTGCTGAAAGCCTCAAATTGGACCATGCAATTCAGCCTGTGGTGTTTGGTGAGGCCCTGCTTGTGTTGGAGACCATAGTCTTTTCCCCTGCATCCCCCCACACACAAGGCCCCGCCACCCCGCCCCCACCCCTCGTCTTTTGTGTGCTTCAGTAATAGGCACAGATGTTCCTCATGCCTCACACAGGGCCACTTTCACCCTAATCGCCACCTTGTATGTGGACGGTTTGCACCTGCCTCAGCAGCCCTCTTCTTTTTCCTCTTTCTCTCTCTCTCTCTTCAATTCTCTTCCTCTAAACCCCCCTTTCTCACTCTCTTTCTGTGTCTCTTTTTTTTTTCTGTCCATCACTCTCCCAACCACAGCGACATGGCCTTCTCTGATGCCCCTGAAATTTTTGACGCTCCTTCTAGGGTGCCGATTGTTTAAACACTGAATTATGGAGATGGAGAAAGAGAAGACAGGACCTGGATGAATGGCGAGTGTAAAAAAAGCCATTACTTTTTTCTTTTTTGGGAGGATTGGGAATGGGTTAAAAAAAAGGAGATGGGCGAGCCTCCCTTCACTCCAGCTGGAGAGAATTTGGAACATAATACCCTTGTAGCAGCTCAGCCAAACCTCAATGCTGATGGTGCATTTAGGCTGCCTCCCTCCATTGGACTAGTGGATTGGGGTGCACAGGGAGGGGAGGGGGGGGGGAGGGGTAGCCAGGCTTAAAAATTGGACCAGTGCAGTTTGCTTCATTGCTCCTGTGGTGGAGTGTGATTTACCGTCATCTTCAAATAGTACTTTCAAACCGAGTGTGGAAATGTGTCAAAATCTTGTCTCCGTAGGGACCTCGGTGGGGTGAAAAGAAAAAATTCACATTCTTCTTACTGATGTTTTTTTTTTCCTGCAAAATAAATTTGATAAGTATCTTAATCACCTTGAAATGAGACCACGGCAGGTGCCAGTGAAGTCTAATGGCACATTTACTACGAGTAATGTTAGAATTTCGAGTGTGGAAAAGACCTTTTGTGGTAACATTTAATGAATAGCAGCGAGAAACACCTTATTACTTCAGAAGATCACATTACAGCACATTTCCTTACATTTTCCTCTCGCTCTCTGCTCGCTCTCTGTCTGTCTTATTCTCACTCTTTGTGACGGGCATCACAGTACATTTTGATATACTTTTCCGAAGCTTCACTTTTCAAAAGCGTGGGCTTATTTTCACAGTAGATGTGGTACAGTATGTGTGCAGCACACTGAAAAAGAAATGTTATCCTACAGAAAGAATCTGACTTTCTCCAGCTTGGTAGATTAGAGCAATATTGCAGAGAAAAAGAAGAGCTGCAGTAAACAACCAGGGATTAAATGAGTGTATTGTCTATGTTGGATGTGTGGGGCAAGTAAAGGCTTGTATAATGTGACGCTCTCAGGGAAAGTGAGCCTTTTAGTCAGAGACCAAACAACTGATCATTATTGTGCATGGCACTGTAGTAGAACCAGTATTAAACATATATTCATCTTTTGCAATATTCAGCCTGTTCGGAGCTGAGGCCATGATTGCTTATAAAGAAGACTGGAGAAATAGTGAGTGAGATTTTTTTTTCTTCTTTCTTTTGCATTAGACATTTTTGGTGACGTATTTTGACAGTTTTATGGCTTCGCACAGACCTCTTTATTGCTTATCTTCGCTGAGTGCATCATACCATAATCATAACTTAACCATGACCTTGGCCTAGCTTGGGCTGGAAAAAGGAGGCTGTAACACTGCTTATGATGCAACACGAGGCGAGATAAGAGCTCACGGAGGTCAATGATTTTTTTTCTTTCTCACTTAACCCCCCAAATAAATACAAACAAAAATGAACATTAACTTAACTCAGTGTTTATGACCATATTTGTTATATATAAATGAGACGGATGCTGCAGTGTTAAATTCGTAAGGTTCTGATGAACTCTGACAAATAATGCGAGCTGTTCAGTATACACAAAAAGACACACATGCTATGCCCAGCATATTCAGTGCAGTGTGATTATTCAGCCTTTCGTCAGTAGTTTGATTGCTTCTCTCAAAGGGCAAAGCCCTGCAGTAGCGTGCATGCAGGATAATTAGTGTTGTGATTGTACTCAATAACCATGGGCCTGTCTGCAAGAGCCCATAGGCCACTTTGGTCAGTTTGACTTAAAGCACACCAAAAGAACTTGCACTCAGTGAGCCAATCAAGCGAATTATTGCAGGTTACAAGGTTTTTTGATGATATATTTATGCAGCATATGTATGACAAGAATGCTGATTCTGTTACAGCAACAACAGCCACACCTTCCATCTGCTGAATAGCCAGATTCATATTCTGTGGAGGGCTGAAACTTCCAAGGTTGAAATACAGAACATTGACATCCGATCACTTTTCGTTCACTCGGTTAATTAGACTAGTGTTTTAATTGCTGCTCATTATTATTGTTATTATTATTTTTTTTGTTTTCTGAACTGTATTCTTCGAGAATTAATGATACGTTTACCGAGCTCGCAAGGAATCTGTTTCTGTCAGGAGCTGCTTTTAATACTTGCTGACAAAAAAGCTTTGCTACACTTCGTATGTCATCATTTGACCATGTTCATCCATTGTGGGCTAGCTGATATATTTTATTATTACTGCAGTTTGTTTAATTCTTTTAGTGCATGGTCAATAACAAAGCAGGGCCATTTTTCTCATTCAGTGTATGTTTAATGTCAATAATATGTGCATTATTTATTGTACTTAGTGTAAGAACATGGGAATACATTACAGCTCTGCTACAATCCAAAATCTGCTTAAAGCTGATATATTTTCCTCTCTGGGAAGAAAGAGGAGGGGAGGTAAAGGGTACTTTCAGGTTAAATATGCCGGTGTGTTTTGGGCACTTTGGTTCACAGGGACAAATTTGCATTGCGTGATTAGGTGATCGACATTTTTCTGTGACATCCTTGTGTCAGACAGTACATTTACAAAGTCTTTGCAGGCCTTAATGAATATTGAGTGTTCTATCTCTTTCCCCTTCCAATTAATGAATAGATGTTGGTAATTATTTGACCAATGCCTCTCTCTCATGACATGTCCCATATCCATCACTAAGTTAAAAATAAATTAAAATCAATACAGCTGGCAGACTCTTAGGACAGTGTCAGTGCTTCCTATGGAGGGACCCATGCAGGTCTGAATAACAACTATTGATCCTCCTTGAGGAATATTCTCTTTTATCACCTCCTCCTTCTCCACATGCACATGCATGCACACGAGCACATACAGAAGATAAGTGTTTCCTTTCCCTCTTTTCTCCCCACATGCACTTGTTACATACATTGGCAGCTGATGACAAAACCTCATCTCGCTTCTTATCGCCTTATCCCACACTAAGGAATGGAAAAAGATTGGAAAGAAGGAAAGAAAAAAAAAGCGGAGTTGGTGCCGATAACAACGGGTACCGTTGTGATTTATATTTCAAATGACTCCCTCTCCTGTCCCATTCCCACTGTCCCCTGTGTGGTAGGTGGCCATTGTGTAAACAGCTCCTTGAAAAACAAATGATTCCCTAAATCGTTGTAAAGAGCCGTGGCAGCTCGATCCAACCGGAGGCCCAGGGAGAGGGGACAGGAGATAACGTGTGTCGGCAAACATTGACTGGGCTTTATCACAATGAGGTTCCTGTGTTGGAGGAGCGAAGAGGCCGGCCAGCTAATCGTGCTCCACGGAGTGCATGCATTCCTACAGGTCGGGGCTCAGGGTTATGCGTGTGTTTGTTTGTATATGTGCACATAATCATTTAAAGCATGATTATGCTCAAGCTGATTTGACAGCCTAGAGAAAAAGTTGCCGTTTTGTCCATCCCCCCCCTCCTGTTTCACTCCCCCCTCCTATCTGGTAACTTTGTAATCTGTGACCTGTGATAAGCCCACCAGAGGAGCAGTGTTTGCAATTATAACTATGGTAACTATTTGTTTACCCTTATCCAAACCGTGTGATAAATCACAGATGAAAAGTAACATCTGGTGTGGCAAGAAAGGAGAGGAAGGCTTTTATTTTATTTTATTTTTTAAAGAGAAGGGTCACTCCCAGCTGTCAGGGAGAGGGTGAGAGTTTAGCGCTCAAGGACAGGGCAGGGAATTAAGTTTCACACAAGCATGAAGGGGTTTAGTCTCTTAACAAATGACATCTGAGGAGAAAGGCACACTAAAAGCACTCAGGGTGATTCCGCTTCAGCTGTGAGGTTAGCCTGGAGGCATCTTTTCATCTTGGTTCATGACGTGGGAGTTTGGCCCTATGTGTCTCTTTTAAGTGTTTTCTGCTCTATTCTTCTAGGGCACCGAATCTGTTTCATACCTCAGTGCAATAACACTGTATCCATCTCCCCGCTGGTCAGCCGAGATCCTCTTAAATGCAGTTGCAAATCCCCGCCAACAGATGTCAGCCTTTCCAGTTGATTCCCCACAAATGTTGGTGTGAAAAAAGCAGCGCTGTCAATGTGCTCTAATTCAATGCATCAGACACAGCACTGACACAGAATCAGCAGAGGATATGATAGTCCAAGAACCGCTTTGAAATACATCCTATATGTTAATATACTACTTCATTAATCTCCAATGGGAAAAGTCAACGTTTAAGGTGAGATACATTGGGAGCTAGTGAGGGGGGCAGGTGCTCGGTTGTCCAGAAGTGGGGGCTTTTACCCAGCAGGTGATCCGAAATAGCCTCTTTGTGGTTTATGCAAACGTAGTTACACATGGAAATGAAGACTAGATTAGTCAAGAGAAGTGAATAGTGTGCTGCATCCCTAAATATTCCTGTTCACTCTCTACATTGCATAATGCAGAGCATTTAATCCTGTTTAGCCGTCAGGCCAGCGATAACTCCTCGGGAATCGCTATCGTTATCGTATTTATCCAGTGATGGCAGATTAGTGGGCATTAAGTGCACTTTTCATACAGTCGACATTGCCCGCAATTGGTACAGCATGTTTCAGGGAGCAAGGCTTCAGACACAGAGTATCTTTTTTGTTGTCACAAAAAGATGAATGAAAATCCACTCATTGAGTTCACTGCATACATATTTCACCGCTGCAGGACTTTCTGTGTGAATACTGTAATAATTTAGCAGCAGTGCACACACGCAGATAGATGTACTGTACTCTATAACTGCTGCTAGTGAAACAAACAATCAAACAAAGACAAGATACATATATAACAGTTTGCAGTATCACCATTTTTTTCATGATGTGCTGTCACGTATTTACCATTGCGCATATTTCAGAGGTTTGCATGGCAGCTGTTGGTGTAGCATGCTGTGAGGATTTAAAAGGTTCCAGCATGAAGTTGTGGGCTTTTGCGGTTCAATTATATGAAAAAGCTGTTGGGATAATGCTCCTACGCACACACATGCACAGAGACTAAGTAGCTGAGATTGCGGGCTGAGTCTGTTCCTTCCAGGCAAGGGCTTGTTGGAGAATCTAAGAGACAGGCAGGGAAGGCAAAAGGTGGAGACCTCTTCAGATCTGACTGCTATTAACAGTCTTGTGATCTGCTCATGTTTACCTACTCTCACTACACTGGTACTTGTGGCTGTGTGGAGCATGGGACATGGGCCCCAGCCTCTTTGAAGTGAAGTTGATCCCTCAGACTACACTCTTGGTAATTGCACCTTCTCTCTCCTCTTGCTCTCTCTCTCTCTTTCCTAACTCTCTCTTCTTTGACCCCCTTGCATTCTCTCTTTCCCTTACCCCCACCTCTTTTTCACCAGATGAGATTTTGAGGATTCAAACAGAGAGTTTGTTATGTGACCATATCTTTTATTTGCATGTTTTCATTTTCGTTGCAATAAAAGTTTACGTACGTATCAATAAAACATTTTTCCTCCTCTGTTATTCTCACTCTACCAGCCTTAGATCATCCAAATTGTCAAAAAGTAGAAGCAGAGCTATGTGAACAGACACTGTATAAAATGTCCATGTTAAGCACCAAATAAAAGAAAACGCCATTTGATTGTCCACTTACTGCCTGTTGATAAGGTAGCTGTAATGACACTTGATTTGAATTAGTTTAGCGGTTCCTCTTTTTTTTTCTCGTGATGTTTACTTCATCCACTGCCACTGACGTGTGCTGTGTTCAGTGGCGTGCGGCGTGGAACACCTGTGTGTCGTTGTAATTACTTTGATTATACCTACTATGGGGTATTACAGCAGTCTAGAGAGAGAGGGTCCAATTTAACGTGCGGCGAATTTCAATTCTAACCGAAAACAAGGGGAGAAAAAAAAAAAGCTTTCTGGTATATGTGATGAACACACGGATATTCATATGGTTGCATGCTGTGATTTTGTGTGTGAATATAATAGGCAACAGGGATGCATATTCGACTGGGAAGTTCAAGGTTCGTACTTTCCTTTGCTTTTGATCAGCTTAGCGTGATGGGTATTGGTCTGCATCCAGACATATGACAGTCCAGGGGGCCTCATTGGTGAAGTCTGCTCTCCCAAAAGATGCCAGGTGCCTGATTCGGAACAAATGCTCACAAACAGAAACACAAACACACCAGAGGGACCCGGTGTGTGTGTGTGTATGTGTCTGTGTATTTTTCTCTTTGACTACGAGAAGGGTAAGTATGGCAGGTATTGAACTGCGCTGAAGTAGAAAGTGCAGCCATGGGCATCTCCAAGTTCATGACGCTAGTCAGAAAACTGACAAGCCAAAGCTGCTTTTTATTCTGCAGCTACAATGTAAATGGAGCTCCCTCCTGTCCCTCAAGCAATCACCCCAAACCCACTAACTGTACAGGCAGTGGTTTGGATTCCCACTCCTCCTCCCTTACACTCACTTTTCCTGTTTATCTCGGCTATCCTTTATATATGTTCATCTTTCCTTCTTTTTCTTTCTCTTTCTTTCTTTCTTTCTTTCTTTCTCTCTCTCTCTCTCTGTCCTATACTGCTCCCGCTTGTCTAGTTAGAGGGCAGATGTACCTTTCTTGCCAGAGAGGGGAGACCTATATTTTATCACTACACATGTGGGGAAAAGGTACTTTCTCCCAAAGGAAAAACTGTAATACAATTATAAGGTTCTAGCCTTCCCCAAACATTCTTCACAAAATATATAGCATCCTGTTTTTGACTTACACAAGTTTATGCTCTTTTACATGGCAGTGTTGCTTGTCTAGCGCAAATCTCTTTATGGACGATTTTCTCAACTAGTCAAAGCAGTACAAATATATTAATTAACCTACGTTTTTTTTCTCCTTACAATTATTGTGAAAAGTTTGTCATATTTAAACCAAAAGCAGCGTTTCATAATGGAAAAGATGGATTAAAAACAGATTTGGTAATCTAAGCACCTCCTTAGTTTTGTGTGTGTTTTGTCCTCATAAATAGTCTTGCAGAGATGCAAACACACCTGCGATTAGTTGAGGAAAATTGCAGACAAATAAATTGAACAAGTAAATGCACAAAATTACAGATGACAGCACTTTGAGAAGTCTGGAAGCAGTTTCTAAATCCTGCACCAGTGCTGTGGTGTGCCTGTCATACTAGCCAGCTCTCTACCATCGGTGTGGTAAAATGGGACAGATGTTGGGGGTTAGAGAGGCCCCTGTGGGATATTGAAAATGATGGTTTGGCAGGGAGTCCAGGACAATAAAAGGAGGAGAGGAGGAAGCCTGTGGTCTCTTTTCGCAACACCTGACCTGATCTTGCCCTGAAACCTGTTCGGCTTCATCTGAAATGAAAGGAAGGTGTCCTTTGTCGTGTCCAGCACAAACTTACAATCACAATACATTTAAAACAAGGGTTCCCACTAAGCCTTGTGTGAATGCGCACAGACAAGGCTTCCAAATGCTGGTAAAGTCAAGGAGGAGTGTAGTTTTCAAACATTAAAAAGACTCTTGTGTAGAATCACATCCCCTAGAAACATGGGAGTGGAGAGCTTCAAAGTGAGAAGACATAAAAGTGCATTCTGAAGTGTCCGGTTATCAATTCCCGATTCATCGAGGAATTGGATCAATAACTGTCCTCCTGAATTTCAGGACATGTCTTTGAAGTAAGCAGTGGGATTACAGTAGGTGTATAATATTTTGTTTTCCTGGAAATGATGCCCCACAGACTCTATAACATTCAAACTTCACTGGGTTTTTATATTCCCCACAGCCCTCCAAACACATCTAATAAATGCAGCATCAGCTACTTCAGCAGGGATGCTTCAGTTTGAACTGGAGTTTCAAATTTCAATAAATTCATAGTAGCAGAATAGAATTTGGTGCCTGGTTTTAGTGAGCGATGTGTAACTTTTCTTGTTTGGAAGAAAAGAGGAAAAGGCACTGTTTTGTCAGATTGGTATTCACGTTATCACTGGATGCTGCATAATTGTAGGCTGCAGCTGCCAGAGCATGACAGACCTTCCATTGGTTTTACATTTCACGAGAGTTTACATACGCTATGTTTCTTCAAGTGGAAAATTGTTTTCTGCATGATTCCAACAGGTGGACTCATTAGAGAGTCACCATAATTATGACAATCATTCCTCTCTGCAATTAGAAATATCGATCATTTGCATATTATCCCAAACCCCGATAGAGTTTATTGTTTTTAATGTTTCCAAAGCCAAGCATCTGTAATAAACAGCAGTCAGGACTGGTGTTACAGACAAGCAATGTGCATAGCCCTAGAATACTAATCTATACAAGTCCTAAACTGGAGAGTGTTACTTACTTTACGTTTCTTACTTTTGCTTACTGCAAATATTCAGGACTTTGTGTCAGGATGAGATTTAAAGTGTTATGTTACAGTTTCCAATGGAGTAAGGACCTTCGACCTTTCTAAAAATAAAAAAGGGTGAATTGAATCCCTCTTCTTTGGGGGCTGGATTGCTTTTCATTTCTCAATTATAATGTTTTACATCTGCTTTCTTTTCCAGTAACAAGAAAATGCCAAGTATGCAAATGTAAATAATTGTAGTACTTAATGCCCTTATTTTTGATAAGCTTAGCAACAGTACAAAACTACTGTTATTATACAAGGTCTTTGGTGCTGGATTTGGATTTGGCTTTGTTTGTGGTACTTTGTGAAATCATCAGCACATGACAGGAAATTCTCTTGGTATGTGTTATTTTAGATTTGATGAGAAATATTCAGTTTTTACATTGATTAAGTGCTTCAAAGAGTCCTGGAGCCAGAACTCCAAGACCCATATCTGGTAAAGCTTCAACCTGTAATTAAATAAATAACAAATAAAGTTATTAATACATAAAAATGTTACTTGATGCTGATCTAGGAGGAGAAAATATAAATTTCGTTTTGATATCCACAGTTGTGGTTTAATCTTAGACTCGTCTGTTGAGCGCTATAATGGTCTGGACAGCCTAGGGTCAAGTTAACAGGTCTATTTCCGCTGTTTTTTTTCCCCTGCTACCTCAACTACTTGCAGATGCTGACCAAGGCTAAAGGTTGGCTTGGAGCATTTTAGTTCGCTGCACTTTGTTGTCTACCTCTCACTTTGTGAACCAAACCGCTCTGTCCTGGCCTCCCAGGTCAACCACAACACTTCTCCGCTCCCAGCTTCGCTCCCAGCTTGTCAACGTGTCAGGATGCATGCAGGCGTGCTGGGGAGGATTAAAGGGCTGAGGTGAGGAGAGAAATGGACACATGAAAGGCTTCCGTGTTGTGAAGATGGCGGCTGAAGATGGCCCTCAAAAACATTGGTTATATTATGCTCTGCCTAGAGAAAGAGAAGTCAGTCCAGTGGAAATGAAGTGACCCCTCCGGACCTGCTGTCATGTGACATCTTTGTTGTTCAAGCTTTCTACTAAACAAGAATGTACCTTAAACCTATTCCAGCAGTATGACTCAGACTTCTTATTAACCTTTTATCCCCCTTTTTTTCTTTTTTGTGACTGTCAGGTGTCCTGACAGCTTTCATACAATCATTAATATTTTCACAGAATATCAATGTAACTTAAAAGTGACTTTATTCGGGTAGAAGTATGCAGCCATTTCTTGAGCTGCATCAGCGCATGATAGCACAGAAAGAATACATCCCTGTAAATACAAATGCTCTTGGAGACCATCCCCAGCAGAAAGATAAAATGTATATAATATCATGTTGCCTGTGGCAAATAGTCACAGACATCTTAAAGCTACTCTGTAAAAGAAGTTATAAACCTACACAGACTGAGGAAGCTAATAGACGTAGCATTTAGGGACATGCTGATCTACACAAGGAACTCAGGCTAGTGACTGTGATGGCAGTGATAACTTTTTAATTTGACTTTATCATTTTAGCTAACTTGCCTGTGGGATCTCTACATGCAAATCCAACCTTCCCACTGCCATTAACTCTAGGTTGCAAGCTTCTGAAAGTCTGGCATTCACTGGTAAAAAGAAAATAAAATCCTTGATCAACTGAGCGTCCTTCAGTTTTAAACTTGAGAACCTACCAAAGTCAACAATGAAATCAAACAGGCCCCAGCCACACAAGCCTAGAAGCTGGTGTGCAACTATGTGGCAAAAAAAAAAAAAAAAAAGGTTGACGCCAGTCAGTAGGTGAAACTGGCAAAAAAAGAGGGCGATTGTGACTATTTTCATTGCTAGGAGATTGGTTGCCCATAGTTTGCATGGAAGATACTACGTGCTGAGCAGTGATAACATTTGAAAACGTGTGATCCAAACTGGAAACCGACAACATTAAAAGAGAACTGCTCATTTAGTCAATTACTTTGAAGGCTTTTCTGGTTTTTATTGCATTTTTACAATATTCAGAACCACTTATTAACTAATAATTAGTACCTAGCAAGTGTTTACAGTCAATATCTTCCATACACACTTCAGGTGACCTCAGCAATCTGCTAGCAACCACAGCAATATCAAGGAAGTTTTGAGTGCAGTACTGTACACTTTTTCATGATGTTGTTGCATTTAACTGGCCCAGCTTCCTCTAGAAAACCATGCTATGTAGATTTCAACCTGACAATTATGAGATCAGGGACTCTACATGAAAATATAATGCATAAACATTAATGAACTAATTGATGGCAGAACACAGACATTATAGTGGCTTGTTATGGTATTGTTCAGAATATGTAGGCAGATATTGTATCAAAGTCACACTTTTGATGAACCATGTAAACCATGCATGTTTTCTGCAACCGTTACTACATATTTTGTCAGAAACATTAAAAACTATTCTCCCAAGAAGTCCTGTCAGTTTGCTTCAACTGAAAACATTTTTAACGTCACTTCACATTAGATCAATGAGCAAAACAGACTTTGTCACTTTAAAAACGTTCCCTTTTGGCACTTCTCTTTTTGTGGGCTTAAGCAGGGATTTGAATCATATAACATTAAAAAGGGGATTTTTACAGACATATCTTAAAACTTGTGCTATAATTAGCTCTGCTCATTTACATGCAGCAGATGTTTTCCTGGCCAGTAGGGACAGATGTACCGATGGACATAGTCAGTGTGTCCCTGCTTTCCATACAGTTTAAGTCACTGTCCAAACAGGATTAGTGCCAGCTTCGAAGTGTCAGAGCAATTACAACAATGACATCAGTGTGGTTTGGGGGTTATGGCTGATGGAGTGTAAATGTCTGCAGAGATGAACGCCTACTAGCTCTCAGTTGTCACCACCCACTTACCGGTTCCATCTGTTCCTCTTTCTGATGCATCAGCATAGACATTTTTTGTCAAAGGATGAATCAGTCTGTCAGAGTCATGACAGTTTGATCTGCTGGTTGGCCGTTGGTCATCAGCAAACCATATTAAGAGCTTTATTTCCAGGCTTGCTATTGAATTCTTATTGTAAGGAGATAAATGTTTGGCTGCAAGTACTCTTTAATGAATAGTATTATAATGGTAAAATACTACGAATGAATGAGAAATAGCTGTCCTGCTTTTAATTTCAAGTTTTGAAAAGTGAAACTATTAAAATTTGAAACATTTAGTGCAGATTTTTATGATCATCAGTCCTTGTACATATTCATAGTAGCCCACAGATGCTGTTAGAGGCTGCTGAAAAAATGTTATGTATATATAATCATTTATTTTCTACTGTGCTGATCTAATGTACTTGAACGAAAGCATTAAAGCAAAGAATTAAAGCATTCATTGATATATCCTGTTGGGGAAGTGAGTTCATCAGTTGATGAAAAATGAATTGATGAAAAAATGTACCTTGAGTGTCCAGGATAAATACATCCATAAGCCACTTACGCAGATAAGCTAAGTGGCAAAGCTTACTTGCTCCTTTTAATATGCCTCACTAGTGCTCAGAGAAAGCGGGAAAGCAGCGCAGATATGACGTACCCTTTTACTCCCCCTCATTAATCTTAATAAAACAATTGACCCCTGAATAGCTTATTTCTGCCCTGGACCATTAGGCTGTATGACCAAGGCTTTAAATATTAAGCAGGCTCTGTAAAATTTGATAAAATGTTTAGTAAATGGCATAAAGTGTGTTACACTCGCAGCCTTTTTCTCTTAACCTGGTGTTGCAAGTATTTTTTACAAGGCAAAATGCTTCTTTAATCAGAGTGGTTGTATTAATATTTGCTTGCATGATTTAAGATGGCAGATATCTGCAAGCTCATTTAACTTTTACATTCCCTACTTTTCACAACTGCAGCTGCAAGAAATAGTTTTTAAGCCCTTTGGAACTACCAGGATTTCTTTATTGAATATGATAAAGCTGTCATCATTTTTGATAATCATCATCAGAGTTTGCAGCTATAGAAAGATTCAGTCTGTCTAATCCAACACACAATCAGTTCTTCCTTTCACATCTCCCAGTGCAGACTAGGATAAAGTAGGTAAACTAGGAATTCGCTGAAACGCCTCAGACATTTACAGTGAGGGAAAAAATTTAATCCTCTGCTTTTTTTGTAAGTTTGCTAACTTCAAAAGAAATGAACAGTTTCTAATGTTTATGGCAGTTTCATGTTAATGGAGAGAGACAGAATATCAACCAAAAATCCAGAAAAAGCACATTACATAAACGGTATAAATTGATTTGCATATCATTGAGTGAAATAACTACTTGATCATTCTTGACTCCAAGCAAAACATAGCTCAGTAATTGGTGGAGAAATCCTTGTTGGCAAGTACAGCACTAAGACATTTCTTATAGTTGGCACCGGGTTTGCACCCATCTCAGGAGGTTTTCAGATTCTGGCCCACTGCACTCTACAAAAACTCTGTAAATCCTTTAGGTTCATTGGCTGCTGCTTGGGAGGACCCAATCTTCAGCAACTCAAAGCTTCAGCTCCCTCCACAGATTTTCTATTGGATTTTGGTCTGGTTCATTGGCAGACTTAAGAATGGTCTGTACGTGCGGCTTCTTGAGCACGGGGACTTTGCGGGTGCTGTGGGATTTCAGTCCATTAAGGTGTAGTGTGTCGCCAGTGGTGTTCTTGATGACTGTGGTCTCAGCTGCTTTCACATCATTAACAAGCTCCTCCTGTGTAGCTTTGGGCTGATCCACCACCTTTCTCCTGATCATCGTCACACCATGAGGTGAGAGCTCCAGATGAGTATGCAGCTCCAGATTGAGGGAAACTGATGGTCATTTTATATTTCTTTCATTTCCAAATAGTTACACCAGCTTCTCATCAAGCATCTTGCTGATGGCCCTGTAGCCCATTCCAGCCTTGTGCATCTCTACAGTCTTGTCCATGACATATCTTGACATATGTTTGGTCTTACCTATAGTGGTGGAAAGGATGGAAGAAATAGATTCTGTGGACAGATGAGCTTTATACACAGAGAAACTTGAGATCATGAGTATCTGTAAATGTTCGATTGATTGTAATATATGTGCCACATGGACACACAGCCAATCTGCAGAGCAAACATTCTGGCTGAGTTGTAGGAGATGAAATATTTCTTTCTTTCAAGTCAATTTATAAATTCTATGTCATGTTTTTTTTAATTTGGTTATCATAAACTGCCATGAAAATTAGAGGCTGTTTATTTCTTTATAAATAAATAAATAAACTTACAAATTCATCAGGGATTCCAATAATTATTCCTCCCCATGTATTAAAGTAGCTTTACAAAAGAATGAGGAGTAAATAACCCTAACCCTCCAAATGGGCTTGTTGCCAGCTTGGGATGTTCTACAACATATTCTTTCAAAGAGCAGTGGTTTCCTTTGTGCTAGTCTTCCACTGACCAAATGTTATACCAAACTGTGTAAACTTCTGGTCATTTTTTGCTTTTTTCCTACTTTTTTGGGCCCATTGGGTTTTTACAGCTCTTTTAAAACTACAAAAGTCTCCAAGTATTTACAACTATGTTTAGTTGACTCTGTTGACTCTAAAAGTAACAACAGTCTTGAATTTCTCTCAATTTATTTGAATGATTGGGCGTCGGTAAACAGCCAGTAAACTTATTTTTGATCAACTCATAGCTCATACAAGGTTACAGATACCATGTAATGAGTAATCCAGACTCTGCGTAATGCTTTTAATAAAGCTGGCATAAACATACAGTGGATTTTCATGGCTTAAAACATGACTATGCAGGCTTTAGCCAGTACCTCAGTCCATTTCCCACCTCTGTATTGCTACACTATTTTCACCCCCTTGCCCCTTCAAACTATGGCAGTTGAGCACTGTACACCACACAATATACAGTAATTTGTCTCTGATTAAAATTTCTGCTGAGCTTTGAAGCTGGTGTTCTGTGCTGAAGTGGTCCTCCTTGGTAAAAATTGAAAGCCTTTTCATCTCAGGGGGCTTAAAGGGTCAAAGGAACACCAAATAACCCTCGCAGTTGTGTCTCTCTTTTTTTTCCCCTTAGAAACTCGTAACAAACTGCACCTTTGTTGGACGCGGCCTCTGTCAGGCCGGAGCTCTGAGGGCTGCCCCCAGGTTCAGGCTTTGGAGACCCTGTCAGCTTCAAAATGGGGGTCTGCTTTATTTCACCCCCTGACCCTAGGCCCAAAAAGAGCCACGCAGGAAAAACAGAGAGATATATGATACATCGAGGCCCAGTGAAACTCGGGAAATGAGGTGACTGAAAACAGCAGAGTGAGCAGAAAAAGAAGGAGCTTATTGTAAGGGGATTTTTTTTTTAACACCACAGTTTCTATTTGGGGTGAAGGTTGCTACATTGTGAGATAGAAGCAAAGACGTTCATCCATTTGATTTATTATTGTAAGAGTATAATTTATTTTTATTTTATCGCCACTCAATGTAAAGGAGCGCATTCTCTGTCACAAGCTTTGCATTTAATTTGCACCTTCCCTGCTGTCAGTTATTTACAAATAAATAAACAGATCACACTGAAACAGAAATAGGGTATGATGATTAAACAATCTGGAGAACTGAGTAGGATTCAATTTTCTTTATGAGTAAATTTTAAGATAATAAACTGCAACATCGGAATAAGAGCTAGAAAAAAAGGCAATATTTGCTTGTGTCTGAATTGAGATTACATGTAAAAAACTAAAATAAAATCCATGGATACATTTTCTGGTTTGGTGCATTTGCATAAAATGAATTAAATTAATTGACTTGAGGGTATTGCTGCATAGCCAATCAATCTAAAACAGGACAACCCACAGGGCATCTACGGGGAGGCGGAGAGGAAGGGCCTCCTATTGTTTTGGGGCCCTATGTCAGCCAGTCCTTGACCTTGGGGTGGAGGTCCAGGCCTGAGTGAGAACTGTGAGACAAGGGCTTGGTTGCTCAATATGGGAGAGCCAAGCTTTCAAGCTCAGGGTCACAGGGTCACCATCGATGCTGAGGAGTATTAATGAGTGACCTTCGGAAAATGGTGGAGGAGCGCTAAAGGATGGAGGGAGGAGGTGAAAAATACGAAAGGAGCGGGTGGGGTGAGTGGCAGAGAGAAAACTGTAAAGCCCTGAGAGAATGGAGGCTGAGACCTGTTTCTTCAAGATAACAGAGATTGGCCTATGAAAATGCATCCATCACAAGGCCACTAAGCCGCCGCCGCTGCTGCTTTTCTGTGTCCGTGTCTGCTGAGAGCTTGCTAGGGCTGAGAGGAGGAGGAGGAGGGGGAGGGCTGGGGCGGGAGCGTGGGTGGAAGGGCAATCTGTGGAGATGGAAACGGAGGTTAGGGGAAGAGGTGACAGAAGGGGGAAAAGGGTAAGGGAGGGATAGGTGGCTGAGGCCAGCCTGGCGTGGACAAGTGAAGTGGGGATGCATCATTGCTTATTCAACAGGGAAGCAGATCTCTAAGAAGATAGAGGCCCACCAATCTTTTGAATGGTGGGTGGTGGTAGGGGTGTGGTGGGGGTATTTGGACGAGGAGCAGCCAGCGTGCAGGTTATTTCTAATTTTGTGCATGAGATCAGGGCTCAGGGTGTCTTGGACAAGGCAGTCACGATATACAGAGGATGAAGCAAGTTAGAAAAGATGAGCTATTGCTATAATGCTCTTAGAGGTTAAAGGCTTAGGTACTTCACATTCTGTAAGGATTTCACAGGAGAAATAATTGCTTGAAGTGCATGTAACAGTTAACTGTCATTTTATCCTTGCCAAAGATTGAAAAGATTCTTTAAAAAAAAAAAATATATATATATATATACATATATATTTAACTGCTTCTTAGAAACTGGTTTTGAATTCTTTGAAATAATAATCCATTTCTCCGCAGCTTCAGTAAACTTTGAAGTTTATACTTTCCACCGCACCTATATGTTTTTCTCTTTAAAGTGCTTTGTTTGAGTCCTTCTTAATACTTTTCTTCTTTACACTGGTGAGCTTTTCATTCAGAGTACAGTGCACATCCATCTCCTTTTACATCACAGATCAATGCTATCTGCAGGAGTGCAGGCACAGGATTGTCTGCTTTATACTGACTTGTGTTTTCCTCCCATCACCTGCTGTGCTCTCCAGAATTTCCAAGAAAGCGTTCTCCCTCCCCTCCATGCCACTGCGTGTTCAGCCCTTGATGTGAAGAGCAGGTTGACACAGATGAGCAACAGACGAGAGATAGATTGAGGAAGTGGGGGTTGGGTGGCGAGCTGTGTGCTTGTCCTGATGACTTCTATTCTGCACGGGAAGTGGCACGCTGGCGCATTCGCATTAATGCGACTGCTTTCAACTTTTTTTTACCCGCCTTTTTTCTATCTCTTCTCTCTTCTTTACCCTGCTTTACCCTCAGGCTTTTTAATTTTCACCAGTCTTTCCTGTGGTTTCCATCCACGCCGAAGACAGATGCACCATAGGCGCTTTAAAGCTCTATAATGTATACATTATTCATATCACTCCACAAAAGGTGCTCATTAAACTTTACATGGCCAATGGAGGAGGCAGCCATAGATTGAAAGTGTTGCCCATATCACAAATGCCACAGTGGATTGACGGAGAGCATTGGTGGGGGGTTTGATTTGAAGATGGCTTTGATTTAACTCCAGAGCTATTTGCATCTGTCTTCTCCCATCCCTTCCCAGCTCCCTGTCTGTTTTCTCTAGGGCTTGTGCCCTGTGTTTTTGAGTACTACAAAGAAGTTAAAGATACTAGGGTGTACATGCATAAAAAATATCTGCAGATATACGTTTACTCACAACTATTAAATATGAATTTATTCTGAATGCGGATCATACGATCCACACAGGATATACATGTATTTATGCATAAACCTGTAATTCAAGATGCATCTTTAAATCCGCCTAAACCCTTGCAGACTTTTTCACAAAGCATACAAGCTGCCATAGAGGGCCCTCTGGGCAAGACCTGTACGCTTTCCTTTTCCTTCGAGCATTTATCCCTCAATAATACAACACTTAACCCTCCTGCATTGTCCATGAAAGGCTTGGCTGGCAGGTACAGTAAGCTGGTGGGACTAACAAAAGCTTGGCGCTGAGCTAAGAAAAACATCCACACAGGGAAATGAGCTGTCATTACAGTAGCAAGACAGCATTCAGGCACTTCTGTGTATGTGCTCATCTCCGCTTGCTCGCTCTACCCCCAAGGTCCTCTTCCACTCATAAATACATAATTATGCCCACCGCCGCCATGATGATTACTGTTTTCATCAGCTGTCAGAAATGACCTGAATTACCCATCACTGTTTGACCCAAATGCAGCCGTCAGATATGTTAATCACAGCTTACATAACCACTCAGCCCTCTTTCCAATGTCTTAAACTGTGTGTACTTGTGTGCCTGAAACCCTGGTAAATAGCCCCTGCCTCCCATACAACAAATTAAAGAGAGAAAAAAAGGGAATAAAAGAAATGCCAAACTCTGGGTGAAGTATTTGCATCCATAAATTAACCTTGGCTTTGACATATCTCTGCAGGTGGTTTGCTGAGCTGTACCTTTCTAATATTTAACATGACAGAAAAACGAGAAAGGCTGATGTCCCTGAAAGTTATGACCTCAAGCTTTCTGATAAGCAGAGTGGAGAGAAAAACAAGATAATGTTGAATTGAAAACTCTTTTTTTTACTGTTCTTTCTTACTAAAAAAAATGTTGACAAGTATAAATATGTATTTATGTAGAAACTGCATTTTTAAGAATGTAAACAATTCCTCCTTTCATACTTTGACAATGACTTGTTTTTTTATTCATTTCAGTGAAATCATTGCGAAGTTTGTGCATGTCTGTGTCTGCCTTTGGAGCATGCAGTGAACTGGGAAGACCCATCTGGACATCTTAAGTCTTGCAGCCATAATCTCCTGATGTTTCATGTTGTGTCTCCCGCTCTACTACAACCCTCGTCGAGGGTTTCAACTTCAAGTATGTTTGACATTTTGCAGCTTGAAACCACGTAGCTGGGTACAAGACAGCTGTCTCAGTGGGATTTGTAGGTACAATCCCTCAGACTCACGGCATTAATATTTCTTTGTAGCCCATTAAAAGAACAACTCTTAACTCTAGCCACGAGAATTTACATCAATTTACTACTACAATATTATGTGCCTTTTTATGTCCACATAAATTCATAGCTAGCAGTTATTTAAATTATGGGTACGATGTTTGCATAGTGTGACTAACTGATCATTTTGTAGAAATACCAGCTTTTTAAGCACATTACATTATCTCACTTGTATATCTGATGTATGTGGTTGTAATTAGACACAGGATTTTATCAGCTCATCAAGAGTAATATTAGAGTAAGACTTCTCGCTGTCAGCGCAAAGCGTCATAGCAACAAGTTGCAGTAAAAGGCTTTTGCAATGTTATCTCATTAGTGGTAATTATAACAGATATGAGCCTGTATTATTGTGTGAGCCCGAAGCGAAAGTCCTTCCCCCAGCACAGTGTCTGTTTCCACATAACAGTGGGTAGATTTTGCTCTGCCATCTTTTCTTTGCATAAACAGTGCCTGCAGTCAGAGTCTGCTCTGATCAAAGGGACAAATCTATCCAGGAGCAATCAGGTTGCTGCGCTGGCCCAGGCTGCTGACAACTCCAGGCTCTTTGATCAGAAATACATCATCTTCAGTAGGCTGCCTGCCTGGATGCCTTTGTCTGAGGCCAGGAAATAGGGGATGTGATAGCTCCCTTTTGGTGCTCTTCTTCACTGCTACGCCTTTTGGCAGGCAAGATGAAAGCTACCCTAGTTATAAGGGAAAATACCCCCAATGAACTGAGCTGATCTTCTTAGGTGAAGCTGGAGCCACCACCCTCTATAACATCACTAAATCTCTACAAACTGCCTGTGCATAATGATACAGAAGATATTGTCAATTTCTCTTTTCTCTTCCCCTGTCTTTCTTGGTGAAATGAGACTTTGGTTCAGATAGTATGCCAGTGCAATTGAGGTCACACCCAAAAGCATCAGTCTCCCTCCTCCCAATTCAGCAGCCGCAGTTCTAATAACATGGTCTTGTCGGCAAGGAAAAGAAAAGTGAATGTCTGGGCCTCTAAGCACACCTCCGTCGCTCCCCTCCCCTGCTTTCAACCCCTTGACTGTGAGCTAAAGTGATTTTTTTCCTTTTTTTTCACCCAGCTTGAAGAGGTGGAACAGGAGATGTTGAATGATGGACAGGTGTGCAGGCATTGTGCTGTTCTGCTCTGCACTGAAGGAGATCATTGATTTGCATTATAGTCCCACACATAAAACACAACCCTCCCCGCACACCTTCGCACCCCCCCTCCCCATCCACATCTTACTGTTCCACCCCTATGACTGCGCCGCCTCCCACATGGCAGCCCACACCCCAGCTCCTAATCAAGGAGTGAATGTTTATCTCTCTTCCTGTCTTTTATAGGGGTAGAGTGTTATCTCCGATTTCTGGTAACACCTCACCTGAATTGACCCGAGAGGGGAAGCTATCTCGCTTCTGCACGGGCCTTCCAAGTCTGCTCAAATGATTTCAAAACAACATGTTACCTCGCAGCAAATGCACACTGGCGTTTATTAAACGTTGGTTATTGTATGGGACTTGACTTTACCCGCTAACACACTTAGCTCATATCTAAGCTCAAATCAATCCAACCGGTTTCACTTAAAACTTGTTGCTCGTAGATGTTTTTTTCCTTTCTCTCGGGAGAAACTGAGCAAAGCAACAACAACCGGGGAAGCTGATGCTGCTTAAAGGTGTAATCCCCTGCGTCAACAGCCTCAGAAGCATATCAGGTGTCTTTAAGCTCATCCACCTGTCAGTGAGCTTTTCTAGCAATTACACATCTGTCAAGTGTCACCTATCTCGGCTCTCACTGACAAGGGTTATGTCAAGCAGTCAGCCATTACGGCAGCCCAAATGGAGTCTGCATTGTTTTGAGCCAGCAGGAAGTCGCTGCGGCATGGAAGAGTGAGCAGGGTGTCCACAGTGTGACTGGGAAGCCAAGCTAACGGTTAGTTTCAGAGAAGAGGTGGAGGGGGGGGTGGACGGGATCTGTCCAGACCTCTTTTCTTGCTTCGCCTCATATTTCTCAGAGCAAGAATAGCATCCAGGGGGTTTCTTGTTTGCTACACCGAGCCTAGAGACTCATCCGGGCTGGTTTAAATCTTTGCCCAGGGCAACAGCTTTTATATGCATGCATGACCTGTCTTCAGACTGTGAAGATGGTTGTGCATAAGAGAAAATGTGGCAGAATGCTAAATATGATAGTGGGTTTAGAATTTCCAGGGAGTTTAATTTGATCTCCTGTCTGTTTGAAACTCAATTGCGTGGGTTTTTTGCAGAGATGAGTCATAAAGCACATAAACTGAGAAAAGCTAGAAACTTTCCTGTCATTAGATGATGTTTTTTGAGGAAGACACAATTGCACTGATTTCTTCTTCTTAGTAATGAGTTTAGCGAACCAACTACGCTGGACATTTTGCAAAATGCAATCTATTTATTTAATAATAAACCAATAAAAAAAACAGGTACTGATTGTGGGGTCAGTTTCAACCTAAACGAACGTCGGCTCTGAAACTAATAAACAGGATAAATCATTATTAATGTGCTGAAGGTTATCATAAGGTGAACAACTTTCTTTGAACGCCCCTCAGTCCCCGTGAATATTTTAGTGCATATTATAGTTTGAGAGCCTCATCAGATTCCATGTTGTCTGTGTGGCCTATTGTAATAGCTGTTAACATCCATCTTTGTGGCTCAGCTGAATTTTGTATCACAGGTGCTATGCTGAGTGTTAAAAGCTTGCAAGTAAAGAAAGAAAGGCAGAATCTGGGTCACTTTAATGCTCTCGTCCGTCACACCGCTACATCTCCTCAGGCCTGAGACGCAAGGCACATTGTCAAGTATTAATGAAGAAGATGTCCCCGTGGGGTTGGTGTTTGTCAAACCAAATTACATACGTTCAGTTGAAAAGGTGGGGATTATTTTTCGAATACCTTCTGGATGTGTAGGATGCAACGTACAGTGGCACATTTTAAAAAAACCCACACAGCTCAGCCATCTCTGAGCAGAAGCATTGTGATGTTGTGGTATACATACTGACATACTGCAAACAAGTGCATTTGCTCTCAACAATACCGTATGCACCAAAGCTTCAAAAGCTAGTAAATATGCACACATGTAAACAAATAAGTGGGGCAGAATATATTGTAGCAGCGTGCCAACGACTGTTTGGTGTTTTTTATTATTGTGTTTCTATTTATGGCTTTTCATTGAGTGAAGAACTCTGACTGGTGAAAAACAAGAACAGATAAGCAATGATGAGCTTGTGCGTGACTTTAAAATAATAAGACAAAAATAAAGAACCTGCATGACAATGGTAGTGCTTACGTGGCCATAAAACGACAATCTTTTTCAGGGCCTTATAGTAAGAATAATGGATTGGATTTATATAGCGCTTTTCAAGGCACCCAAAGCGCTTTACAATGCCACTATTCATTGACTCTCGCATCCACACACTGGTGGAGGCAGCTATAGTTGTAGCCACAGCTGCCCTGGGGCAGACTGACAGAAGCGAGGCTGCCATATCGCGCCTTCGGCCCCTCTGGCCAACGCCAGTAGGCGGTAGGGTAAAGTGTCTTGCCCAAGGACACAACGACCAGGACAGAGAGCCCGGGGATCAAACCGGCGACCTTCCGGTTACAGATATGCTTCCCAACACCCTGAGCCACGGTCGCCCCTTGAAATGCATCCAGTTGTTTATTTTATATTATAAAAACACACACGACCAAATCTACTTGTGTAAAAAAAATCCTGAAAAATAATCTAAACTTTGTTCTTGCATGCATGCATGCATTCATGTCTTCTTGGCAAAAACGCCTTTTTTCACAAACTGCTTGTTGTAGCGATGTTTGAAACTTTTGTCCCACGCGGTGATTTTATTTGGGTGCCGAGAACAAAAATCATTCTCAGGCAATTAAGTGGCATTGATAATACAGAGATGGCTTGCTGTGAGAACTCCGAAGCTATCTGCATCCTTGCTCATTTATGGTTGGGATTTGGCCTACCATGGGAAAGAAGCAGAGGAGGTGGATCTGCAGAATTTTCCCCCTCCATCACTTCTGCTTGTGTCTTGCTGAGATTTAAATAAGCCTAAAGATTACTTGAGGGCCTTTAAATGCAAATTTTGGTGAGTGTGCAAAGCCCCTCCTGTAAACCTCAGCCTTATCATTTGCCTCTCAGATTAGTGCCTGTCTGAGATGGGAAACTGGCTCCAGGCCCCCCAATAAGCTGCGGGCCAGGGGCCACTCCAGCGAAATAGAGAGAGGGAGAGCGATGGATTGAGCAGGAAGGAGCTTGCTATGGATATTTGTGCCAAGGTCAGTGGTGGCTGCTCTCACAGTAATCAGCAAGTATCAGGAGACTTACATCTGGTGGTTTGCTTATCTCACTGGATGTTTGTTTGTGTGTTTCTGGTTGTGTTTGAACTAGCTTAAAACTCACAGTGCACAGCACTCTCAGTCGCGGGGCTCTGAGCCAGGATCCCTGACAGATTAGGCGATAATCAATTAACAAATTAAGAAAAAGTAAGCATAAATGCTCTGTGTCCCAGGCATTCCTAAACACCATGTGCAGCTACAGCATTTGGACCAGTGTCCTACATTTTGTAGGTGGATAACAGATGTTTGAAATAGCTTTGATAGGTATACTGGCTCAAAGGAAAATTCAATAGTATTTATAGCTTAAAAGATGAAAGGATCCTGGCTTGTGGGTGCATTTATATTTGAATGGCACTCATTCCATTACTTAATGATTTGAAAAAGCTGTTAGGAAGCTGAGGCTAAGCCAACTAACACATGACCCTGATGAGTCAATGTGCTAAACAGACAAGGCTCTGCCTTAGGCACTTTAAGAAAATATGACATATGGAATAGAGGAGGATACATTAGCAAATATCATACAATGCCAGTGTTTTCAGATTAGAAAAATGCTTAATCTTTAGTCTTCATTCTTCCTTACTATATTTTTTTAAATATTATAAATGCATTATAGTATCATATTGGGATGGGTATCGTTTAGGTTTTATCCGATACCGGTGCCAAACCGGTACTTTTAAAACGGTGCCGGTGCTTAAACGGTGCTCAAACCGGTGCTTAAAGAATGGAGAACACAAAATTGGTCCAAAAACCTCTCATGTTCAGCTGTTTTTTTGTAAAAAGACAACAATGTTAGCCTTTTCTGCAGCTATAGGGGATTTATGGCGTCACTCTTGGCTGGAAGCAGTGCTTAAACAATGGAAAAAATACAAACTTTGTCCAAAAACCTCTCATGTTTAACTGTTTTCAACTTTTTCTTTGGTCATTTTAGCCTTTTTGGCCAGGGTGAAGTTAGTATCTGCCATCAAACAAGAAGACAGCCGCATGTAGCTATGATGATGTTTGCTAGTTCACCTTACATGCATTAATGTAATAACGTGGTTAGCCTACTCAACGTAAATCACACACAAACAACATGAAGCTACTCACGCAGAGAAGAACGGCTGCTGCTGCATCATCATCCGTCATCATTTCTGCTACACTGGCAGGGCTAGGGGCCAGGACTCTCCTCTTCGGGTTTTTGGGGGATGTTGCTGACTCCGGGTCCAATAACAGGCACCACACCCGCAGTAGATGTGCTCGGTGTGAGGTCTCGCAGCAAGCTATCAAATACAGCGCATTTCTTTGCTTTTAAAAACACGCTATGCGTCATTTCATCGGATTTGAGGTGTTACCTCCTTTGACAGTATCACAGTATCACCTTAAAGCACTTGTTGCAGGCTGCTGAGTTTGCATCTTTTGCTGTGAAGTACAGCCAGACTTTTGACCGCTTCGCCTTGGGTGTTTTTAATCTGTAGCTCTGCTCTAAAAGAACGTACGTACCTGGGCCCCCCTGCTATCCTCGGAAACGTAAAATGATTGGCTAGAATCTAAAGTGTATCACAGCTCAGGGAAAAAAAAGCACCGAAATGTGCGCTGCTTTTCGGTCTGGTTACTACCGTTTATGTCAGAACGCACCGGATACCGGTACCCATCCCTAGTATCATAACTATGATACAGGGTTAAATCCCTCACCTGAAATTCAGGTTTAGTGCTATCAAGTAAATCTTAAGGAGATAGTTTTACTTTTTTTCACGTTTGTCACTATGATCATGTGTGGGCTGCTGTGCTGAAGAATAGCCATTGAGAGTTGCTTGTGTGCATCAACAAACTAATTTGGCTCTGGTCTTTTTTGGTGACACAAAAATAGTTACTACTGTGAAAAACTGAGCCACAGAGGATAAAATGTGAAAAGGCTGACAAAAATAACTCTGTCGATGCTCAGAGATGACTGTAATCATCAACACTGCCCCCAGAATACATTCTGTGAATATAAAATGGCTTTTCAGACCATAGATTTGAGACTGCAATGTACTTTTTATTTCTCCAGTTCTTCTGTAGTGGAGCCTGCATCTACTAGCTATTACTAGAACTGCAGCTTAAGGCTATTCTGCATTGGCTTAAGTGGCAAGCCATGATGGTACTGTAACTGCTTTCTGCTAAGTATGACTCAAGGAGCTGGGCCGCTCAAGGGTAAAACTAGTGTTGTTGTTTGGAAGTGTGTGTTTATGTTCCCAGCGCTGATGTCTCTGGCTTGTCTTTTCATGCTACACTTCTCCAACTATAGTCGGCAGAGCTTTTTCCTTTTTACTACATGGTATCTAACTATCTCAAGCACTGAGATCACTGAACTGCTTTTCAATGTTCAAGTGCCCTATGCAGGATAATGCTGCAGCACCTTTTGATTTCCCAAAGCTCACTCTGTGCGTCTGACCCATCGTGCAGAAACAGCTGGAGTCAACGAGACCCTGTGTTGTCATAAAGCATCAAACTCAGGTCAAGGTCATGCAGGGAAAAAGTTATTGATGGAGGGAGGAGACGTGGTGGCAGTTTCAAATGTTGCTTTGGTTGACTGGTCTTTTGGTATGACCCCACCCACCGCGCCATTACTAAGGCACACTTATACACAACTGCCCTTTCATCCCCTTTTCCTCCCCTTGTCATACAGCCTCCCCTTCCTCCCAGGTGCTGTGAAATGCTGTGGATGAGGTCGAGGACATGAGGAGCCCACCAGAGAGAGAACAGATGTCACTTGCCTCTTGCAGCACGCTCAGGGATGTTTGTGTGCATATGTGTGTGTGTGTGTGTGACAGGTAGCATGTTGTGGTTGAAAGGTAAAGCGGGGGCTCTACTCCTAGAAGGACATGGAATGAAATGGGGGCTGATAAGGGGGAAGAGGCACCACGATAAAAAGGAAATATATGAAAACAGATCTTGGATGTAGATATCTTATTTTCTGTTGTTGCTTTTGGGTACCATGACAACAGAGTAATGCCTAATTTTGTCAATTGTGGATGACATTGTTGTGTATTAGTAATGAGATTTGACAGCTACAGTACATTAATGTGCACATACAGGAGCCTGCAAACATTTACTTTCACATAAAACATAAATAAATAAATAAATAAATAAATAAATAAATAAATGGATGGATGTACAAGCCCTGCACTTGCCAGGTGAGTGTAATTGGAAGTATCATTGCTGGTTTATTCAACAGTGCTGTATGCTCCCAGTCACTGTGGTCATCATTTCACACACATGCATCACTTGCTTAATGTACACTCACCTGTAAATTGACTCATTACATATCATACTGATAACAGGCAAGCCATATGCACTTAAAGCATGGAAAGTGATCGGCTGTGTCCCCTCTGTGATCCCTGCCTCTGTGATTAATGTATGTATTCATTATTCAGCTTGGCGTGCAAGATTAGCAGAATATTTGGCAGATTAGCCACAGAACTATCTTGCGATCTTTATCTTTTATTCAGTAACTTGAATGCCCCTACTAATCATAATGGTAGCTATCCCGAGTTGCGTGTAGTGAAAAAGGAAAGAGATATTTTTTCCTCAAAGGTTTGGATGGACTGTGCCATTGCTAAATGTCTGCAATGGATGTTGATCTTAACTACACTCGGATATATATTTACATGCTTTGCCGGCTACGAAGGAAAGGAATGTATCCTAACGGTTGAGTATCTGTGAGCCAGCATCTTCTTTTACCTTCCACTTTCTGAAGCCTATGTATTTCCTGTAGAGCTTAAGTGTTCAAAGCTTCCTTTATGCTGCAGCCGGTGAGTCCTGCGTGATAAGCAGGCGTATTTTTCCTTCGGCATGGCTCCCGGATGATGAAAACATCAGAACCGAATGATGACTTCTGAGTGTAGGGGCACTTTTCAAAAAAACTGCACACCACTGGAGTAAATGCATGCATGTGTGCAAATGTGTTTACACAAGTGTTTGTGTGTGCACGCTAACCAAGCTGTTTAATCTGAGCCAGTCACTGACGGTAGAATGGTTGTGGCATCTTATCGTCTGTCGTTTGAAGGTGACATCACTCTGAGGATTCTCTGCGAGTGTGTGACTGCATCCATTGTGTTAGTGAAGCATAGCTTGTGTGCCTGTTACACATATGTTGGCAATTACGCCTCAGAGAAACCAGTGGGCAGGATGTAAAGTATACTTGAACCTATATTGCATAAGTCTACAATCAGTGGCTATGGTAGTGATTCAAACTATGGTAAACACGCTGGCATGTACTAATCAGGCAATCTTTCATCTTCTCGTGTTGCAGGCAGTTGATTCATCTTTTTGGCATGGTACTGTATACTCTCATGTTAAAGTCCTGAGAGGTTGTGTTGAGGTATATAGCACTGTCTACATGCAAATGCATGATGGAGAAATAGCACAAGAGTTTAAAGGTGCACTGTTCCCATAAATAAACACTGCATTCTGCATCATTTCTAGGAAAGAAATGAGGCAAGAGCCTTATGAACTGGTATACCCCAGCAAACTCTAAGCTTAAAATCATTAATTGGTGGAGTGGATTTCATTGGACAGCCCTTTATTTATGTTTTACAAGAAGATTGCCTCATCCTCCAATTACTATCCAGGCTGAAAGTATCACTGATTTAGCTATTAGTAACACTCTTCTCAGTTGGCTTTCTTGGGCTCCCTGAGTGTTTACAGTTTCCTTCTGTTGTCTGAGAGCAGTGACAGTTCCCTGCAGTTGACTTCTGTTAACTATCAGATGCCAAGTTCCTGCTCTCTATATAGGGGATACGCGGCTAAAAAAGCACCGGAGGGGCATCATAAAAGAGCCTCACAGGATATTGAAATAATGACCGTTGTTTGCAACAACAGGATAGCCCATTCAAATGATTTCCTTATGTATTTGTTCAGAATAATCATAAAGTCTTCCGAGAACACTCAAACTTGTCTGCGGTCTGCTAATCCAATATAGAATGAGGCACATGGAAAAGAAACATTACCTCTAACTACCTAGTTATCTGGCTGGGTCTGCCACGCAAGCTGAATCTGCTCTGATTTTAGGGCTATCAGTCTGGAGAGTGAGGGCACAGGCAGTGAATTAATGGTCAGGAGATTTATTTGTTTGGTGTAATAAGGACTGTAAAACAGTAAGAGCTCTGTGCAGCCTTACAGGCCCCATGCCCCTGGGTACAATCAAATGTTGCCAGTAAATCAATAGAGCTGGAAGAGGTTTTTATAACCCGAGTTTAACACCAGGCTCTAAGTGCTCCAGGTGACAGGTCATTTGTTCATTATCCCAACTTATCACAATAAACAATGGTAACTCTGATTGGACTACTCTGCTACCACGAGGGGAAAAATTGGAGAGGAAGAAAACAAAAATCTCAAGTGGGCAAGGAGGTGCTAATAAGGAAGGCAGTGAGTGGGCAGGAGACAGGGGAGAACCAGAAGATTAACCACCATAATTACGTACAGGAGCGCAGAGGAGGACTGGGACAGTACAAGTAACAGATAGCAGGAAAGCTCTACAAGGCTCCACTGATGACTCTTCTGATGCAAGGGTTATAATCGTACCTCCCCTTTTGGTGCCACCAGCCGCTCTGGTCTTTTAATATTGTATATACAAACAGTGTGCCTGGTTCTGCTCCTGGGAGCAGTCTTGCAAATGTACATCGCACTGTGAAGAAAAAAAAAGGGATTCAGGATTGGGTTGTGTCTCGAAACCACAGTAATTCCTTTAATAATTTGGTGGCGTCTGTCAGTCCTTCCAATTTCTCAACCACTTGTCCAACTTGGGCAGTCAGTAGAGCTGAAACCTACGGCCGCTTTGGGGTGAAAATTGACACTTTTTTTGCCCTATATTTATTCAGACATATTGCAAAAGTACAGTCTCTGAGAGGTTGAATGCACAACAGCTTAAGAAAACAGAAGGAAACAGAAAAATGCTGCAAAAGCGCACAAAACACAATGAAAACTGAAAACAACACAACAGAAATAGAAAAAGAAAAACACAACAGAAGTTGAAAAAAAAGTGCTGAATTAAACACACACACAAAATGGAAGTAGAAAAAATAAAACATAACGGATGCATTTTTGGGGACCTGATGAACACTTGCCAAAGTCACAGAAACCAAAACATGTGAAGGACTGCATTGAGACACACTAGAACCATTTCGGCATTTTAAAATGTGTAACTTGGTTAATTTAAAACCCTGACTTTTACTAAAATTGGATTATTCATCAAATACTGAATTTTGGGGTGTGTGGGATCCATAACAAAAAAGACCACTTTTACCTTCGAATCACGAGGACGTCATTTTGACCCCATAGAAATGAATGTAAAACCACTACTGCAGCACCATGGGTTACCTAGCAACATAATAATTTACAAACATTTTGACAAGGCTGGGTATACCCCAGACAGGTCGCCAGTCTATTGCATACAGAGAACCAATCCCATTCACATTCACACCTATGAGCAATTAAAAATTAACTACAGATCTGTGGACTGCCGAGGAAGCAGGAGTACCCGGAGAGAACCTGCGAAAGGCCCAGCCTGTTGGGGGATTTGAATGCAAGACTTCTTGCTGTGAAGCAACAGTGCTAACCACGGCACCACCAGAGTGTGGAGAACTAACCCGAGCAAATCCAGAGTGGAATCCAGAGCACACGTTATCCAAAAATAATTTTTTACTTCCATGATGTTCTTGCTTTTCCTCCTCAGATTTACAGTCTGTAGTAAAATGACAAAAACAAATTTTGTCCAAATGTATAAATAAATGAAATAAAAATTTACAACTTAAAATATTCCAGAAATTACGTCTGTTGTTGAACGATAGGGTCAAAATGGTTCTATCTGGCGGTTTTAATGAGTTTGGAATGTTACTGTCTCCCCAAAAACACTTCCACTGTGTTTTATGCACTTTTGCAGCTTTTTGCTGTTGTTTTCTTAAGTTGCAGAACGTTTCACCTCTCAGGGCCACCATGGAAAACCGAATAAGAGGGATCTAATGGTAAGATATGACAACTAATCAATAAAAACATGTAGTGTTTGTGTACAAATACAGCCACTGTCTGAACTTGCTGGAGATTTTAAAGACAAAGCCCCTGCAGTCGGTGAAGCAGTAAACTGGGCCTCCATGCTGTTTTTAGATTGCTTTGCCCAGAGAAACCTTACAGCAGTGCGCGTGCATATTTGTGACCCCACTGGGAATTGAACTCCTAACCCATGATAACCACATGCTCCATCAACCAACCTCGACGCGGTTCTGCACCTTGTAAAGGTGAGTAAAAGACACTGCTACATATAGAAAACACATGGGATATGTTGCTTGTAAGGTACAGTGCAAAAACTGCTGCACAGTTATTCAAATTTTGTGTGCTTAATTTATGACTCCTGTACAGGAGCGTGGCAGCTGGAGTTTGTAATTATACAACACACTCCACTCTTTCTACTCTGCTGGCGACACGCTACTGCATAATTTACAAGTCTATTATCTCATCAATTACAGTGTAATTACTTAGACGTACAACTAGTTTCTTACGATATTATAAAGCAAGCCATCAAATGAATAAGTGAGCAAACAAACAAGTAAACAAAGAGAAAAAGGTGGCGCAAACAAATAGATTAAAAGGGTAGGTTTTTAGTGTGAGACGTAAAGTCACGCCGGTGTCTCCAACCTTTTCTTTTTTTCCTTCTTCTTGCAATTAGTCTGCGAGGGAGGCCTTATCCTCGGCTTATCATCTGCATTTGTTTACCCCTGTTTCCACTGTTCTGCAAACCATCTCATGATTCATTACTGTGATTAATAAGCCTATCATGTGAAACCAAAATACTGTAGCTATGCATCTGAAGACTTATTGTCTCTCCTCAAGGATGCATAATTAAGCCGCACGAATCTGTTCCTTCTTTTCTTTTCGTCTCTTTCCCTGTTGCTTTCTCTCACCCGCTCCGTCTTTCACTTTTTTTGATGAATTAATGACAGAGTGAGTTAAGCGATGCATTATGCATGATAAAAATTGCTCTGTAATGGAAACAAACACACAGCGTTGTAGGTCGGGATGGCAAATCTATTGACCATCAGCTGCACCTCATCCAGTATGCATTAACAGCGGAGGAGAGATTTGTTTTTATGGCCTGAATGCTAAAAACTAAGCTGACAGAAAACACTAAAAACGCTGATGAGCTCTTTGCAATGTTGGAACATGGTCTGAATTCTTGTCATTTTAATAATACTCACTGATGTGCAAACTCTGTGAAACTTCAAACTGAATTGGGGAATGTTTGGGGTTATGTTCGGAGCACATTTTCTTTCCATTTGTGACTGGTGTGAGTTTCAAACAATGTGGCTCTTAAATGGAGATGGAAATAGCCGTGGATGAAGTTAAAAGAAATAAATGGCAATGATCCCATCACCCACTCTCTACGAGCTTCAATCAAAGACATCTTTACTGCAGCTCCTCCATGTTGCATCCCCCCCCCCCTTTTTTTTCTTCAAACATCTGCGCTCTACAGACGCAAAAAATGTCTAGACATTTCACAGAGGGTATCTTTGAAATATTTTTCGATAAACAAAGGTCTCATTTCTTTCACGAATCGGGCTTGTAACTGGGCTTTAGCATACTCAGAACAGCCCATTGAATACTCAGTGCATTCATGCTGCTGGTGTTTTGGCTGCTGCAGGTCATAGTGGTAATAAATCTGGGGAAGCTGGCCTTGGTAATGGACTCCAGAAGAGGCTCGGGAGTTAAACAGTGATGAGCAATGGAAACTGTGGTCAGCAAGAGAGCAGCTGTAACCCTTAAACAGGCGTGGACAAGATGAGAGGAAGGAAGCAGCCAAACGTTTGGAGGCCCAGAAATGGGTCTATTTTAAGAGAGAGCTGGAGGGAAAGGAGCAGGAACCCGACTGAGCAGCAGTTGAGCAGCACATGTTGGTATGCTGTAGGCTGCCTGTTCGGGAAGCAGCGAGGGCTCAGCAGGAGAACAAGAAAGCTGGAGATGAATTGCTTGTAGGGAAGCACGGTTAACTACAAAAACTAGTTTTTAATGTTAGGTGTGCCTTGAGAGGTTTGTGTAACAAGTAAGTGGAGCTACACAAGTATAGTCCTGGAATAACATATGTGGTAAGCCACCGTTGCATAATCCTCTAGAGACTTGGTTAGAAACTAGCAAAAAACAAAAAATAAGGCTATAAAGATACAGCGAGGAAAGGTGGGAAGAAGGAAAGATGGAGAGAGAGAAATGTAGCCAACAGTTTTTTTCTTTTACATCATTAAAGTCTGTCTGGTCACTTACTGCCCTCATCTTTTCACCCTTTACCTCAGCATGATCTTCGATTAATGACAGATGCTTTGTGAACAAGCAAGAGAAACAGCTCCTGTATTGATATGTATATTAGCCTCCACAGGCTTGGTCTCCCCTGCCGGACAATACTTATTGACAAGCATTTGCTGCCACCAAAAGTTATTGTCTAAATAATTGATCTGATTGATCGGGCTCAGTGGAAATCAACAAAACGACTGCTTTAATAGGTGAAGATGTTTCTCGTGAATCAATACGGATTATTACTCAGCCATACATTGGATGGCCTCAGCTGTTTATATTTTAATCTGGCTGTTATTTGGGTTTTGACTTTTAAAGGGTTTTTTTGCCCTGAGACTGAAATTTGCCCATCTGGCTTATGTCTTGACAAAGTAAATAAATGAGTCGGTACCCTTGTAAGTCAGGCTAGAATGGGTCAAAGGTCAGGGGGTCAAAGCTACAAGCAGCTAAATCAGATTTTAGGCCACCGAACATTCAGTTCCCTTCTATTTGATTACTGCTTGTCCGTGTGCTCGAGAACACAGACAAACAACTGAAACAAAGCTCACTGGTGACTTTAATGCTTAAATTTCCAAGGTGAACACCCAGCAATTCTGTCACCTTCAGCATCTTACCCTGTACTTTTCAGACATCCAGTCCTGCTTGGATATATTCCTCCTGTGGATGACAGAAGGAAAGCAGGAAAAGCAATATTTAAAAGATGATCTACTCCGGCGTACTTGGCAGTGTGCTGCCTCTCAGTGGGAAGAAAAGCATACTAGGTGGCTGTTTTTGTTGAAAAGTTAGGACTTCCAATGCGCTTAAAGTAAACAAATTAGACTTGGTTTAAATGGCACAAATGACAATAGGTTTGAAAAGATAAAGAAAGTCTTTGATATGTTGGTGGCTTCAGCATGTCTAGAAAGCAGTATGAAGGGAAGCCTGCGGTTTCACTTCACAGTCTCAGTCTCATTATAAATCTTCACAGCAAAACATTTTATAATGCTGTATTTGGCTGAATAAACAGTTATGATTTGGCACAGAACAGACTCTGTGGATGCCTGACTTCAACAAGCTGCCAGCTTCTCTGTGTACACGATGGAAAGCAGGGAGCCAAGGATCCTCTCTTGTGGAAATTATGAATATAAAGTCATGCATTATAGATTCACAGGTGAATTTATTTATTCTCCTGCAAAACTCAGAAATGTAAGCCAACAAAATCAATGTAGGAGAGTTCATCTCTGTGCACCTAATCATTTGCTAATGGCCACTATCAATTATCTGCCCACGGCTTCAGCATCCAACACTCCTGCAATTAAAGTCAACAAGCAAATACTGTACTGTCGAGCAAAGGTGCTTTACCATGGCTTTCCAGGTTAATGTATTGATTATCTTCTGCATGGTAAATTGGATTTATTCCACATCATCAGCCTTGTTTAATTATTTATAGCCACACTGTAATTTATCAAAAATGATCTTGCTGATGGCTGAAAGTGTTAGCTGTCAAAGCAGTTGCATGATTTCTTTTGCTTTTTGCACCAAGTGCTGCAAAACCATGAAATAAACCCAAACAGAGTCCTGGAATTTAAAAGGAAGCGATAAATCACAGACCTTGTGCAGACCGTGTGCAGTGCTGAGTATCTTCTATGTGTTATATGACTTGTATGTCACACAGACTTAACAACAGCTTGCTTTTTGAACACGTTACTTATTTATTTGCTTACTAGCTAGCCCTGCACCCACATCCTTGTGCTTCTGCCAGCATTGACAAATACAACCCAATACAAAGAAATACTTGCTTTTGGATGTTATTATTTATTCATCATGCCCTACAGTCTTCCTGTCCATTCCAGACATTATTTTAACATTTCTGTTCAGTGTTGGTCTCACTGTTTTTATGGGTTTTTTGCATAAATTCAGTGACACTGGACACACTAAGATGTGTGTATGCATGCAGACTCGAGTGTCATTCTCTGATCCTCTGACATATGCAGTAATGTCCGTGTGTGGGCTTTTATTTTGGGAATTGATTCCTCCAGATAAAATGAAAATAATACACCCAAAGCAAAGCGACAAAACACAACAAGAAAACTGCGAGCAGCCTTTGTGCATTCATTATCCAGGTCAAGCTTAAAAATGACAAATTAAGTGCTAGATAAACAGCTAGTTTAAAAAAAAATATATCATGAATCTTCATGTTTTATTAATATAATGTGTTTTCTGTTGCTGGTAGTGATCCCAGTCTTTTTTTGTCACTTTGCTATGTGTATAACACACTGTGTAAATCTACACTGTAAGCTCTCCTGGCATTGATGTGCACTAATATACTCCACTTCCCCCTTCGGTGAGCCTGCCTGGACCATCTCATCTGAATCCCGTACATCCATCTGTACATCCTTTCTTGTGCAGCACCATCATCACTGTCCATAATAAAATGGTCTTAGCTGAGAGAGGCTGTTTGATTGCTGCTGCCCAGCAATGTGTCTCTTCACTATAATATATCATTCACCCTCCCAGTAGTCTACACCTGTCTCAGACTGACAAGCGTACATTACCCTGTGGGGTCAGTGGGGTCCCCCATCACTGTCCAACCACCTAGTTTGGCTGACGCAAATCCTATAGAATTGCCTGTTTTGAACTTGCGCATAGGTCCCCTCTTGACACTTCCAGCATGTCTGCAGATCTCTAGTAACAATATCACCTATGGAATCAATCTCTGTGCTCAGTTTGTGGCCTATGGAAGGCATTGATGTCATGGCCTTTCATAAATTGCAACCTTTTTAGTATTGGCATGCCTCGTCACTCCTAGAGACGGCCGATTCTCTCCAGTGGGCAGAGTTAGAGCGTGGGAGTCTGTAGCAAAGCAGCACGGTGTCACAGGTGTCAATACATCTACTCCTTATTGACAATAAGACTCCTCTGGAACCCCTGAAATGAAATCGAAGATGACAGGACCCTGACTTTGATGCTGACCTTACATCCTTGAAATACAATATGTAATTGTGGGCTCTCCTGGGATACAAAATGTTTTGTAAAGAAATAAAAATAGGCAGTTCTTTTTTTAAGGGATGGTTATGAAAATTTAGTGCTGTAGTGTCACGGTAGTTGTTAGCTCCATATATTTAAAAAAAACAACCAACAAGCAGCATTGGGTGATTCATGTGCTTGTAGGTCTTTCCAGTGACATCTCGTGCTATTATTTCTTCTTCGATGCTCTAAGCAGTACGGTCTTTCAGAAGAAGGCAGCAGACAGAAGTGCTTTAGCTTGTTAAAACTGACCATAAACAGCTCATTGTTTTAAGAGGGCCAGGCTCGGTCATTTGATACCAGCACTATACTGGCTTCTCGCCCCTTAGCTATTCTGTTATTTCACTCTAGTAGTACATATGGGGTTCCACAGATGAAATATTGCTGGTATAAGACAAGCACATGCTGCTTGGAAAGGATTTGTATAGAACCTTTTTTTTTACACTAGGGGAAATGTCAAGAGTTCATCCTGAAAACTCATGGAGGATATTAATGTTGCAGTGCATCAAAGCAGCTTTATTTTTGCTTTTATTATTAAAATCTCAGTTCTGTCAAACATAACTCTGTACAGAACATTTATTTCAGTGATTCTGGTAAACAGCTGAAGTTTAAAGCAGTTATATATATATACACACACGCAGCCTTTCACTTTTCACTGTGCACTGCCCCCACCTCCACCTTTCTGTTATGATGCCCATCACTGGTTTGCCTGACGGCAGTCTGAGGCACTCTCAGCGTGTTCCTTTACAAGCACATGTTGGCGCAGTTGAATGAGTCACCTGAACTAACAGCAGATGGTGCTCTTTGGGTATGAGTGGCCTGATCCATCCACTCAGTCTACTCTCCATGCAATCTATCATCATTCCTCCTTCTCTGTCTTCTCCCCCAAGACCATCGAGAGTATTCTGGACCACCATCCTCTGTGCCATCATTACGTTTGTGCAGGAGAATGTCAGCTTGCTCAGCCTTGGGCTTTTTATCCAGGGAGCTAGTGGTAGTGAGGCGACATGCAGTTTAGACAGGGATCCATGGGGCACCTCTTAATGATGTGGTTCAGTGATAAACCTGGGAAGACTGACTGAAAATTGTCTCGGCGTGGTAGGAGAAGCAAAAACGAGAGTGCATTGTTTGAGCTACTGCTGGAGGAAAGCATAGAGAGAGGGAAACTGAAGTTCAAGGCTTTAAACTTTCAAACTTGTCTCAATCGCCAGTTCTTTGTATGTGGTTAAAATGATCTTCCAGGCACAGGGATATAGTTTGAACCATGTGTGAAGAGAATAAGTACAAGAAAGCTGTAAAATAAGAAAAGCCTATTGAAAATTATACATTAAATGGTCATGGTGTCTATAATGTCACATAAAAGTCCTAACTAATCAATTTGTGAACCTCAGATACTGTATTACGTGTAGCATTTAGCTGTTCACAAGCTTTCTGGCCCATCTCTCCAATGCAAATGTTTTAATATGCCAGAGTGTTGCTAGCAGGCAAGTCGGGCATATTGCAGTAATTAGATTAAAATCCGATTTTTCTGTCAACTCAGCAAAGCCGTATTGGTAGTCAATTAAGATCTGTCATAATGTGATGGAGGACAGTTTGAAATCATCCCCTGCTCTGCTAAATGTATGACAGGCTACTACTAAAAGGGTCACTACTGTGACCTTGATTCACCAGAGGCTTTAAATACTCAACTTGCTGGTTTCAGCATATGCAATATTTCTCGCAGTCTCCAAGTGAAACATCAATGAACCCGGTCTGCAGGCGCCTGTGCAGACATTTCTTAACACATTTCCCATTTTCCCAAACAATAGAAATCAATGCAAAAGTAATTCATATATTCATTAAGAAAATATGTCCACAGCTCTAAACCTGTTTGTAAATTAGCTGACAGATTATTCCCTTTTACATTAGTGCTTTGAATAAGGGAATGTCAGTGGAATCCAGACTTGAACCTTTTTTTTTTACTTGCCTAATAGTCTTACTTAATACCCATCAATCATAACAGTCAAAAATATTGATTGCTAGCTAGATTAAATCAGAGTTATTCCACTGAAATAGCTATTACAAAGTGAAGCTATTATAGCAAAACTGTTCTTGATTTACTATGCAAGAAGATTTGCTGTCTTGCTGTTGCTGTCTTGTGCATTGTACTGACTTGTGTGTGTGTGTTAGGGTGCATCTGTGCCGTTTCTGAATAGGTGTAGTTCAGTTCAGCTGATTCAATCATCACACAGTGCTTATAATTTTGTATTTTTTTTCTTTTCTTCACAGCATGTAGAGCTTTTACAAAATAAACATGCATAACAAGTTGACCTGCTGTGCTTTTTGTTTGCTGACGTTTGCCGAGAGACCGCATGAGGTGGCTGTTGCACTTAATGACTACACCTTATATAATGGAGATGACCCATAACTGAGTGTGTCACAAATGATGTCATCAGAAATATTGGTCACATTACAGAGTCCTTAACACCTGTGTCACTGAACTTCAGTTACACACAGATAAACAAGCTGGGGCATCTAATGATAGGATTACACCAGCTGTGACCCATGTTAACTTGCTGATTTGCAACTAAAACAGTAATTTAGCCGAAAGTAGATCCTGATTATTTTTGCTATTCATTTCCTCTGGGCCTTTGGCATTTGAACACATGCTTTTATTTAAAGATATAACAATATCTGTTATTAGGGTCAGTATTCTGTTGTATTGATGCACAAGTAACTTGTGTAACCATTGGTCAGCTTTCTTTTCTGTCTCAACTGCACACCTGTAAGATGTTCTTGACACACATACAATCAACTGAAAAGCAGTTATGCTGTTGCAGCTCGTAATAATGGAGACTTTGTGCTAAAATAAATGATATTCTTCTTATCTTGTTGTCAGCAGTGCTGGTAATACGAAACCACATTCTGATGGAGATGTACTGATTGCCCCATTTGAACTCTGCTGGCTCCGTCACTGGAGAGTTACAAAAGCCCAGTGAGGAGCAGCCCCATTCTGTGCTGCAGTTGTGTGTGAGCTAAAACTGCCTCAGACAGGTGCTGCTGCCTGTGCTTCAGTGCACCAAAACAGCTGGGGCCAGTCATCAATGCTCACTGGAGATGACATCACCTGACAAGTGTTCATCTGACTCATCTCCTGTTCTCTGGCTTCATCTCGGGCTCCTGACACATGCTTCACCTCCGAGGCGCTCACTCAGGACAAGGGCTTGGCTGTGGCTTCAGGCACTAAATTCACTAATATTGCAAGCCCACGCCAAAAAACCATGTGAAACGGAGATGAGGTAAGAGGGTAGATGCAGGTGATCCATTCTCACTCATCATCAGGGTTTGAAAGGTGGTTTGCTTCAGTGCATCAAAAGCCCTTTAACATCTCGAAGAAGAACGCTCTACCCAATGTATCATGTATTGAGCACTTAGAAAAATAAACTAGACACAAAGGGCAATTAATCCAAAGAAGCCAATAGTAAGAACATGGCTATTTTCATTTTAGTGTGTTGGGTTGTGAATCAGAGAAGGTCCGTCCCTGCTTAGGACATAAAACAGTGATCCCTTTAATTATCTAGCATAAAATCTACACTATAATATTCTCACCCCAGTATTATGCAGGACTTGAGTCATATGATTCTCTGGAGGTGACTGTCTTGTACTGTGGCAAGGGGAAAGATGACGGTAATGTAGATGTATGGGTTCCTTTGTAGGTTGCTGGGTGGGGGTGGGGGGTGGGCATCAATTAATTTGGTAATTTTTATATTTCAGTAGAAGGTGAAATGGATGGAATATATGATTTGCCATAAAGCTGTCCAACACATCCTTCTTAATTACACATGGCTTTGCATCCGCTGAAAGAGGTGCATTTTCAGAACCATACTATAGTGTGCCTCTTTGTGATTTATCAAGTGAGGATGTTACATAAAGTCTCTCTGGTATTTAAACATGTCCTTAAACACATCCTGTGGAACTGGAACGATCAAATTAGCTGCCATTAGCTAAGACATGATCTATAGTAAACATGTATGGTGCTGTATGTATTTGCACAATACAAAAAAGAAGTGATGACATTTACCATAATTATTCTTTTTATAAAGATGATGAAGCCTCGCCAAATCATAGTTCAGTTATTATTATTACATTGGTTGGTTCCTCAACCTTTCTGATCCATAGAGCATCTGATCAGTGCGCACTGCCGCTGCGGAAACAGCATTACATCATCCTGCTCCTTCCCGGCAAAGTGAGCCGCGGTGCGATGAGATCAGAGCCCTACTTGTTATCCCAGTAGCAGAGCAGACTGCTGCAGGACCTAAAGCATCCTCTACCACCGTCAGAGAAATATGTAAGATGCTGTCTCACCCACACAACCTGAAAAAAAAGAAAAAGAAAACAGAGCTTAGCTCAGGTTCATCCACAGGTGAAGTCTCTATTTCAGGTGCATAGCATAGAAAAAAAAAAGTAGACGCTTTTAAACATGCACGCTCGCACACAAACAGACACAAATATACACAGACACTTGGAAACTTGCAAATCCCCAAACACCCCATGGTGTTTGCTGTGTGATCACAGAGCATACAAATCATTTTCTAGATCAAAGACTCCTTGTAGCTTAGAGAGCTTATTCGACTTTAATCTTTTTATATCTTTCAGAATTACTCCTAGGTTTACAGCAAACACAAATCGACAGAACAGTTTCATTTACTAGTTAGGTTCACACTGTTGTATAACAGAAACAGATCCTCATAGCTGGTTCTCAGTGAATACATCTGCTATGTAACAGATGCTTGGGTATTTCCCCTTTGGGTTACCAGGCCCTCAAGTGCCATTTGGGACACAGGCATATGAAGATGAATGGATAGATGAGCTGGTTCTTGTGGACCTCGGTGACTCCTGACATAGGTATGGTTACACAGTTTCAACCCTGTGACTGTCTTCCCCACTAACCCACCCCTCTTCTGGTTATCTTGTCTGTGACATCGTAATGATGACAAAGCCTAACCAGTAAACAGCAGCATCTACCACCATAGACGGCGCCTTTATGTGACAATGAAAGTGAAGGATGAAGCATAGTTGTCATCCCGTGTAGAGCCAGCAAATCACCGCACAACATCAAATAGTCGGGCAGTGTGGAGTGGAGATGGCCGCGGAAACGATGGCATTGAGTTCAGCTGTTTGTCAGCTATCTGTCAGCGTAATGCATCACGGCAAATCAGCTCTGCCACCACTCTCGGCCTACGGCCGAGCGCCAGAAGAAAAAGGACTGTGTTACGGCTGCTGCAAGGTGTAAAGAAATAAAAATCCTTCTCTTGCTAATCAGGCACTTATCCTAAATTTGAGTGGTGTCAGATTTATAGTATTAAGCAGTTTTATACTTGAAAATTCCACATTAAAACCTTATTAAGTAAAATGAGTAAATTAGTTTTCTTGAACATTTTGGCCCTTAAAATCCTAAAAAAAAGAAGTGGATACATTTAAAGCCTGACGAAACTGAATATGTTCAGCCGCTTTCTCTGTCCCCCGCCCCCCCCTCACAGAATCTAGTTTCACATGCCTTCATGCCTACTTTTTGTTGCCCATCCCATGCCAAGTTGGGCAGCTGTGACAACACAGGGACTAGAGGGTTTAAGAGATATATTGTTATTAAACGCAAGCCTATCATGCATGCAGCCATTCAGTCCCTGCTTCACACTAGATTAACACATTACCAGTACTTTGACAAGTATATATATTTTCTGGTAAGTACAAAGGAAGAAGCAAATGGCATAATGACCTCCTGCAGACTGGCATGTTCACGCTCCTCTTTATAATATGCAGGCACGTACATGTACACACATGCTTTTTTTCTTCCTGGGCATGAAATCAGTGGCCAGACGTTGCGGCCACGCTTGCAGTTGTCCTCTTTCAGTGCTTTTACCATTGTTGAATGAGGCACCATTGTGCAACCAAAGAGGATTATAAAGCAGAGAATAAAGAGCAAGCTTCACACATTTTCAAACTTCTTTAAGAGGCTGCCCACAGTGACACAATACGCTTCTCCGAGTACTCTGGTGTGTATGCGTGTGAGGGGGTGTAATCCCTCAGGTCACCAGTTACACATGGTAAGACACTGTAAAACACACACACCGTTTATATTTTGAAGTGAGGATAGGTGTGATTAAATCTGCATTGTCAAGTGGGCGGCACGTGGTTATCAATATTAATCATCAGTAGAGCGCATGGTCCTCAATCACTGCTTGATTAATCAATAGATTGACATTATTATACCTGCGTAAGATAAATCACCCATGAACATGATCTTGTTGTGCAGTTCATTCAATATACATGAGAGAATCATTCAAGACGTAGCATCCCTGTGTAGTACAGCTGAGGATGGCCCGAAGGGGATTCAGCATGTGGGGTGTGTGTTTGTGTGTTAATTTCATCCCCACCTGAAACACACACACACACACAAATGCGGTAAAGGAGACAGTGCGTGGAAATGCATGTTACACTCCTATGACATCACCGTCTTGGCTAGCTAGCTGGGCCATTTTCCATAGGCTGTCCTCTGTTGCTGTGGAGAGGCCTCCACCAATCCCCTCCCCTTCCTCCCTAATGTATACAACACTGACTCAATGAATGATCAGTGACATTGCTTCTTTGGGCTGATCCAAAGACAACATTATGTGACCGCTCATAACCCCCCTCACCACTCCCCCACCCTCCGAGTTTCCCCACAAACCCCCTTTCAGCTTTCGGATCGCCTGGTGTAGAGTGTTTACGGCTATTTGTCGCATACTGTGTGAGCAGAAAACTGAGCGGGCCTCACGAGAGCCTGATATTTGACATCCCATCATCGCAGGGCATTTATGTTAAGTAAGCATTTCCATTTAACTCAATCTCTTGCTCTTGGCTTGTACACATAGTAAAGGTGTTCTGCACATCAATTTGATTTGGGATCTTAAGCGTGATACAGTAAACACTGAAAGCAACGGTCCGGAAAAGAATTGACCAGCTTTGCATGGAGTACGTGATTTAACACTGAACAGAGCTCATAGGAAAAGCCAGGCAGAGAACTGCTGACAACACTGTCTATTTTTCTGGGCTCTCTGCAGTCCATGCACAATACATGAAGCGTACATGCTATAAATCTTTGGCTGTTTTGCATGATACCCATACCTGACACCAGCTGTAGATCTATACCTGTCTTGAAATGTCTCTCTACCCCCTCTCGTCTCAATAGCCATCTCCCTTGGTAGACATTTAGAGAGGCATGGGCAGCTAAACCATTCTTTCTCTAGGGCTTTCAGAGAAGAAAGAGTTCAAGAGGTCAGAGATATGTGTTATTTTCCCACCGGTGCAACATTCAGGATCTGTCAGAACCATGTGTCAGGGAATGACAGCGAAAGGAAAGACGGCAAGAGAGGTAGATCTGGCAGACAAAGGCCAGACTTCACAGCAAAACCTTGAGATCAATGGATCGGCAGACTCTGCACCCCGCACGCACAAACAAGTGCACATACCCACGTACACACTCTAACAAACACCGAACGCTGCGTTTTGATGCCAAGATTGACCTATCTGGAGCCCGTCAAAAAGCCTTGAGAAAGACATACAAGCACATTAAAAGACAGACGGAAACACACAAATGAAACACTTCCACCTATATACCTCACTGCAGTACATTCAGGGTGCACCTCAACAACCCCTCCCTCCCCAGGCTTGTCATCTTGACGAATGGATGCGGGTAACTGTCAATTAAAATGAAATTCCATCTGGGGAGTCAAATGAGGAGGATACATTCAATGAAGCGCGCGCACACAAACACATTGCAAGCTTCTGGTTGGTCCTCAAGCTGGGTTTCATATGCGCAATACATCAACCAGACAATATTATCACTGACTGCACCTCTGAAAACTTGAACATGATTAATTATAATTAATTAGTGAAATGCTGTGTGTTGGATAATTTATCATATTTGCATTACTCAAAATTCATCACTAAAGTGAAGCCAGTAACAGACCAATTTTACAAAAAAGCGCAAAATCAGGAAGAAGCCATTTTTGCATTTTCACATGCTGCTTAGATATAACCCGTTGTGTAAAGGCAACAAAATGACTTGCATTAAGTCAAGCCGTTTCAACGATTTTGTGAATGCTAATGAATTTTAAAACACATTTGTCTGTTTTATTGATCTCTGATTGACACTTCGTAACCTTGCTGAATAAGGTGCATGTGTGTCAGCCTGTGCTAAAGCTTTTACATGAGCCAAGGCCAAGAAAAAAAGATGAGCCACCAAAGTTAAACTTTTTAAATTCTTTTCATTAACTAAGTTTGCAAAAAGCTGGTGGACTGCAATGTAAAGTGGAGCTAAATGGCAAGCATACATTACTTATGCCCTCAGCGAGGACTCCAGCCCATCCTCTTAATGCAACATCATCACTATATGATTGAGACAAAAAATGATGGTGAGAGGCAGTATGTAAGCTTCATTACCTCAATTAATGGCACTTCTCATTGCATAAGCAAAACTCATCTGAGGATAGAAGTCAATACCTTTGTCATGCTTATGATAATAGCTTTAAATGCTCATCAGTAGTGATACGCACAGAAAGAACTTGACACTGAAGCTTGACACTGAAGGACATCAATGCTGCAATATAGGTAATTAAAATGAGTGCTTCTCAGCCATTGCAATTAAACAGGCAAAAGTGTGTCAGGGACTGTGTATGATTTGTGTCATTAATTTTCATTACCAACTGTTTATTAACTTTTTATCTTGTGTAGTCCTGATGATACCCCAATCTGCGTTTGTCAGGACTTGGTTGTGTATGTTTATGCGTTTTTCTTTTCTTTTTTTTTTGCCTCCCACAGAATGCCACTATCTTGGGAAATTTCATCTGCAGTCCGGGGAACTGTAAATGTTCGTAGTTTTAATACACAGTACATTCATCAGAGGCTGAAAACTGCACACTAATAGCAGGCGGTCCAATGAAGGAAATGTTATGGCTCATAATTAAATTTGAAATTAAGTGATATTTCATCTCTTCTCATTAATTGGAAAAGAGGTCTTCTGTGATATAATTATTTATTGTTAGCAAAAGGATAGGACAATCAAAAACCACTATGTGATTTTAGATTTAGTTAGGTTAGGTGCCGGTAAGGATACATTTTAGGTGCGGTGCTGTATATGTCCTTGCCACTGGCATGTTTAGGTGAGATAACTGGAATTTTAAGAATTTCTACACATGTATACAGTATATAACACAACTAAAAGGAGGTGGCAAGCTGCAATACTCATTAATCAGGTTGTAATGACATTAGGCTTCCTCTTTCCTGTGCTTTCGGGGGTGGGGCGTTGCGCAGTGGTGATCACTATCACAGCCCAACGCTGCAATCCCTGTTAAAGATGCACAGAGGTATGGATAATGACTGGTAAAGGATTAGGAACGCAATTTCTCATTCTGGCCCCATACGTTCTTGGTAATGTCAAGAGGGGATCTAGAGAATAAATACCTTTGCCCAGATACATGGATACCAATGCCACCCCAGTCACCTGGTCTTAACTTTGATCAGTAATTTTCTAGTAACGAGATTTCTCTGATTTCATTAAATAGTCATTTCGCACCTGGAAGCCCAAGGCTTTGCCGAGAGATCAATGATCTAATCACGTTACCGTTAAGCCAATTGGCTTGAAAGTCCTTTGTGATATCCCTTTACTGTTTTAATGACTTAGTTCAGATTAAACTGGTTTTAGGAGCCAGGGATTAAGGGACACATTCACTGAGGTGGAAAAAGCTTTTTCTGATGCATAATTTATTGCACAGAAAAGGAAAGGATTAACAAGGGCCATGTGCCAACCACTCAGCCTCCGCTGGTCAGTGATTAGAACAGAGACCCTTAGGACATGGGGGACATCAGTGGACTTGAAAGATTTAATTTCTCAGTTTTTTATTGTGAAAAACAAGGAATACCTTTCATATCATTACTTAAAGCGTCTCCGAGCTGTTGGTGCATGACTCACCGCTTTCTCTTCATTAAGCTAGCGTTGCGTTCAAACCTTGCAATGAATCAACACTGTTAACCGACCCATCCTGACAAAGATTTACTAACTACACAGAAAAGTAGGCAATGATTTCCTGACTTGCTGAGAGACACACAATTGTCTAATTTGCGCAATTAGCGTTTTAATAGTCACATGCCTACTCACCTGGTGGCTGCCTTAGGTGTTACGACTAAAATTAGAAGGGACTGCCTAATAACATTCCCACATGCTGAGGAAATGATTTTAAAGTAAGGTGCAGGAGAAAGACAAAGATAAAAATGAAGAAAGTAATATGTTTTTAATGTCCAGGCAAGCTGTAACCCATTTACCAATCATTAAGTCATAGTGCTCTCCTATCTGTGACTGTTGTATCTTTCCTGCAGACAAAGTGTGCGCTTGTCGATCCGCTGGCAACACGTGCTTCCTCAGACTACCTCATGCACGGCTGGCACTGAGAAAACATGTAAATAAACATAATGAAACACCACAGAGTCACATCTGCCAGTGAAAAGGAATAATTCTGCTGGCACGAGCCTCCGGCCCGAAGCTTTGTGAAGGCTCTAAGAAGTTAATTATGAATTGGAGGCGTGTGGTTGAACACTTTCCAAGCATATTCGTCTTCCTCTTTTCTCTCTCTATCCGTAATTTTTCTGGCTGTTTTCTTCTAGCTCTGTTTTATTTCTTTGCTGCCATACTCTTCCTCTGGCTCCTCAATTATGTGTTCATGGGCAGCAGAAGCCATTTGCTCCTGCTTGAATACCATGAATAGCAATAACGGCACTTGAAAAACACATTACCAAACACAATTAGAGCAGACATAGCTTCTGTAACATGCAAGGCCACTTACTCACAGCTATATAAACACATATTTACTTTTATATTAAGTTTTATTCTCCAGCTCTATTGGTCTTCTTTTCTCTTTCTGTCGTGAAATGCACATGTTTTCATCGTAAGTTATTTTTATGTATGCAGCTGACTGCAGTGGAAGCGGAAGGTTTATGAACTAAGATTAAAAACAGGAAGAAAAAAACAAACCGGAGGTGGTTTTCCACTTGCTGATTGTAGATGAATTGACATTCTGCTGGCCTGAGGACACCAAAGTAGTGTTTTTTTTTCTCCTTTTATTAACACAGCGATGAAGCGATAGGCTCTTACTGTGTCAGTGACAAATGCCGGATTCACCAAGCAATGACTAATCCAATGCAAGTGAGAGGGAGAAAGAAGGCATAAGACTTCATTTTTCCTCAGACACATTTCTCTAGTAAAACACTCAGTACACAGCCCCTGGCTGTGCAAAAAGGGATGTTTATAAGTACACAGTACACTCTAATGGCCTCACTTTGTCTGACCTTGTGGAAGAGCTGATGTATGAAGTGAAAGTAAAGCAAGATTACAAAACGAGCAGTAGAATAATTCCATGTTATATGTGAAGCTTTTCTTATTTTGACACGACATATCAGGGTTACATTTCATGTCTTAAACTTAATGAAGAAGAAATAATCATAGCAAAAAGATCACAGCTTATTAAGATTTTCTTAATGCTACAAATTTACACCAATCCAGTATTTTTAGCTTGTTTTCCTCTCAGAATGTTAAATTTTGCTTTTCTAAAGATGATGCTGGTGTCTCAGGTATTCCTGTCAGGGGCCAATATAACCCCCCCAATAAAATGATGAATTATCTTGCATAAATACCTCATTTCAGGTATTTCCAGCAAAATAGTTGCATGTTTAATCATCCGGGAATTTACCCAGCTTTATATATTTATTTAGACAGAGCTCTTGACCCCCCCAATGTTCAACACAAAGTTATGCAGATGATTCCTGTTACCTTGATGCAAAAGCATACACATAGAAGAGTACTAGGGACGCTGAAGGGACACTTTCACCCGATATCTGTGAAAAAAAAAGAATCCTAAACAAACAGGTTCTTTATTATAACTGTTAAAAGGTTTGCATGGCGTGCAGCGTGTCCTTCAAAAACTAAAGATACTGGACAAGTGATTGAGGAAAGATCATTGGAAATGATCTCAGTTTAATTTTGGCTGTCAAGAAGTCATTTGTAAGAAAGGGTACAGCAGAAAAGAGGTATGGCCAGATAAAATTTAATTAATTTATTTTAGAAGAACTAGAGTGGATTGGACTGAATTCACACTTTAATGTTTTGGTTCAGGTCAAATCTTGTATGCAAGGAGGAGGTGAGGTGAGAGTTACAACAGTATGTGTCTACAGCCATCTGTAAAACACAGTGGAGGCTCTGTCACAGTTGGGTTTGAGGATACTGACAAAACTGATGGAATTTATGTATGCAGAAAATTAGCAAGAGGCTAATTTTTCAGCATATCGGTGATCTGAAATACACTACCAATGCAGTAAAAGCATACCTACAAATATAGAAAAATCCTATCAAAAATATCTTTGCTACAACTAGAAATAAGCTAAATAATAGTCAGTTAATTGTGTGTCAGCTAACGTACACGTGATAACATAAGCATCTGAATTTTCATAGCGAATCCATAATTAGTTAAGAACGTGCCTAATCCACCTCTGGGAAAATATCTCAGGATGTACCATTAATGGAGGTATTTTTGCCAGAGAACACACCTGATAATGTGTTATCATATAGTGCCTGTAATTGTCAAACCGCATAATGCTGCTTCTGAAAAACAACATGCCACGGACGTGTAAACCTCAGCGCATCAGCGTCTGAATAAGCACGCGAGCCTTTCAGTTTATCACAAGTAATTATCATATCCAAATGTCCAAATGTCAGTGTGACTCTGAGATACAAGCAGGAGTGTGTCTTTGCAGTGCAGTGCATTTTGACTCACACTGTGAAGTTATTAATCTGTTCTCCCCAACTCATCCCATTGTCCGCTGTATAATGACAATCTGTGTTAATTGTGACTGTTTATAAAATGGAGCTCAACTTTGGAGCCAAGCTGTGCTAATCTCATCATCCTCGTTTTCTTTCTCTGCACCACTAGGTTTGAAAATCAACTATTGATGTTCCTTATTACATTAGGTGAGCTGCTTGATGGCAACACACAGCTGCAGGCCGTTTGTATGGATATCCTATTGATCTGATTTACATATATAGAGAGTTTGTTGTTTGTTGCTGAGCAGACATTGTGTATCTCGAAGTGAACTATGGAAAATGTGACATTCTCTGTCACTCTGAAGAGCTCTGTGGTTTTTTTCCCTTCATATAACAGCATCCGTGACTAAAGATTTATCACCATTGTGTCGTTCTAGCCTATAGTATGTCCAGATATAACAGTTTTTGCCACATTTTATATGATATTTGGTGTCTGCTGTACTAGGATTGTGATCTAAATAACTACATTCTGTAATAGCACTATTAGTGGAGAATAATAGTAGTACTTTTAAAAATGACTACAACTTACTCAACAACAGAAATATGTTGCAATGTCTTTGGAAATGATTTATGCTTCAGTGGCTTTCTATAAAACAGATGGCAATAGAGTGATAAGATGAAGAAATACTGGAATGAGTCAAAAGCTGAGTTGAACGTCCCCCAAAACACCAAAAACTACAATTTAAATTATTAATTACAGATTACACATCAACACAAAGTTATGCCAATGATTCCTGTATTAGCCATAAGCTAACACTGTTTGCTGTGTTTGCTAGCTAGAAAAGACAAATCATGACTTTTGATTCCGTTTTTAAAAAAAGGACAGAGTAACAAAGGCAGAGGTGGTGATGGCATATTTCCCTCATCATACAGTCAACTACATTCCCCATCCTACTTATTTTGATATTATTTCAACTCTTGAGTTTCTGTTTTTTTTATTTAAAAGGGCCACACAGTTCAGATCACAAATGATGTGCAGTACATAGAGTGTATAG
>NW_005187411.1:4400122-4408037 GCF_000239375.1 Pundamilia nyererei
TAGTTTTTCATCAGCTTGTGTCTTCTTTTGTCCTAAAAACCACTTTAAGACACTTGAACAACCTGTTTTTGTACTGTAACTCTAATTTTCTGATATAGTTCGGCTATATAAATACAGGTTATTTAACCATGATACTGTTGCTTTCTGCAGCTGTGTCCTTGTGTTCGTGAGCCTATCATCAAAGGACTACCTTTTTCACTAGATCACTAAATAGGCACTTCAGCAAGGTTTGTGATTCACACTGTAAGTGCGCTATACTTTGAGTGTAAAATATGGCACAGAATATTGTATAGACACTTCTGCAGGCATATTTAAAGTTGCATTAGTTTGCTGCTTTGATATGTTGCAGTTGAAAACATTGCTGCCCTAATTTCATGTCATTCCAGGGCGAGCAAAGGAATCCTGCCTCATTTGTCTCTAATTTGTTCCCAGAGCACATATGAGAGGGGTTATAAATACATTAGTCCTCTCTGTAGCACACCACACTAGGGGGGCTGCTGGGCAATCGAGCAGCTTGCTGTTTGTATATTGCTACTTTTTACCCACTCCAGCAGTGGCGGTGGGGAGATGGGACAGCATATACCACCTACTTTATGCGGTGAGTATGAGCAGGTTGTGCTGTCCCAGAGGTGGACCGCCTGTGCCGTGCATTAAAGCCTTGAGCACTGGACAGATTGGAAGCAAACCAATGCAAAAAAGGAAATGGTGAGCCACGCAGATACAAAAGTACTCATATCTTTTATGCCCTGATGTAATCCACCGGTGGTTTCAGTCAGTAGAGCGGAAACATCAATTAAAACATGACGATTATCACTAAATTTGTTATTAGCCCCGCGGAGGAAGCAACCACAGCTAGAATTTGTCTCTTTCTTCTCACTGACGCACACATGCAGACTACCGCCTGCGGGACTTTACAGACCCAGAGATAGGCCTGAACTTGTTCTCCACTTGGGAGAAAATCAAATCCTGGTGCATTTTCATCAGCTGTCAGTGTCAGATAGATATTTCTGCCGAGCTGGGCAGGAAATTAGGCTATTAAATTACAGCTTTTCACAAGGCACTCGTCATTTTCTCCTGCTATCCTACAGATGTTCTATCAAAGTAAGTCATTGTAACCATCTATCTTTCCCTTGGCTAAATACTTTCTTTCACTACAACCCAAATGCTGGCCTGTTTTTTCCTTTTTTGCTCTTATCTCTCTGTCATTCTCTATCTCCTCTTCTGTTTTCTGTTGATATGTTTGATTAATTTGCACCTGCTTTTGGTTCAAGCGCAAAATTAATTCCAAGGAGGTCAGCAGGGGTCAGCGGTCAGGCCATAGTGGATTACTGATTATCAGGCAGGCGATTTGACTTCCATATTGGCTCATCCATGACTTGGATAGCACATCTGAGAACCAGTCACAAGATCTGAAATGTGGAAAAGCATTGAGACCCGCTGCAGTACAGAAATCCAAAACACATTTATTCACATGATTCAAACCTTATTTTGAGATATGTAGTTTTGAGTCTTTTTTTTGTATTCGAACAAAAAAAGAAGGAAGAGGAAAATGTGTGAAGTTTTAGTGATGATTTCAAAAGAAGCACGCAGATGCCTTTTCACCCCAATTCTCAGTGTTTAAACAAAAATCTGGCATATGGATATTGATCATCAGTTATGTCAATGATGCGCACAAGCAATGTTTTTTTAATCTGTGCAGTATTTCTGTATAGTATTCATTTTGTGTTATACCGCTTTGCTATGAACAGATGTTTACTTGTTAATATTTTGATTCCTGCCATGTAGCACGAGAAGATTATTACTCCTTTCACATTTGCACCAGGCTATTTGTCACAGTTCACTGAGAGGACTCAAACGCAAGACATGCTGAGAAGTTTCACAAGGTTTGACGAACAAACTCTAATTTTACAACAACAGAAGTAAATCAAAGACTTTCTGTGTTCAACACAGGTCAGTACTTGTTACAAAAAGTCCTCTCAAGTTTTCTCTACTGAACTCAGGTAAGTAATGTTATTATTCGATTAGCTAAGTCCTCTGAAGTTTCATCTAAGACAGACAGTCCAAACCTGTTAATGTTGTTACATTACATTAGACTTTCCTTCCAAACACAGGTTTTCATCCTCCTGCCTTGATGTAGCTTCAGCTGTTAATCACCAAGTCTCCGAAGCCAGTTTGTTTATAGAAAGTGTGTGGGAAAGTGTGTCAGGTAGGAACACAGGAGGGTAACAGACACACAAGACAGGATTCTCTAGGAGGAGGAGATGAGCAGGTAAATACAAATCTATCATTACAAGACTTGCAGGTAAGTAGAACATAAAGCTAACTGGCAGTCAGCCTGAGTAATCACATGTAGTAGGTTAACAATCTGGCAGCAAGTGAAGATGAGTGCTGGGTTTAAATACTGCCAGTAGTCGGAGACGGAAAGCACATGCTCATGTCTGGTTCCTCCCTGGACCACACCCGCTCCTGGAAGACACTGGTTAGTTACTCTCACTTAAACCCTGCACACAGATGGGGGAGAGAAAGAGAGCACAAAAGAGGAAGAGACAGATGGAAGCTAAGTTCCGGAGGACACAGGCGACTGTACCAGTATAACGCAAAAAACAGTCTTAGTTTAGACTATTAATGGAAATGCATGTAGTCAGACCCATTTTCACACACAAAATAGTGCATGTGAAATAATTTTTTCTCAGTTATACTTTCTCACATGCATCGTGCAGGTGGAAATAACTGGTTTCAGATACGTTTGCGCTACTGGAAAGATCTACGTTTTAGTGTAAAGGAACGGCTTGGATCGAAGATGCAGGAGGCAGCAAACATGCAAACGCAAGTAGTAACTACTGTATTAGCTGCGGTGTTTAAGCGCAATTCCAACTGACACAAACTCACAGCCAGCAAGTTAAAGGCCAGATATCGCACAGTCTGACTGTGTTGGACAATTGCATCCTCACATGTATCCAGGAGGACCTCAAGCCTAGTTGTAGAAAGATTCATGGCAGCAGTGCAAGAACAGAGTATGTCCCACAATGCGTATGTGTAACTGCTTTAATGACAACAAATGTTAAAGGCCTTATTAAAAGACTTGTTGTTGTTGTTTTTAACAAAATAAGAATCATGAAATATGAGGAAAAATCCATTTTTTAGTCAGATAAGTCTCCTTCATGCACTCATGTAATCAGATAATGCAGAGGTTTCATTAGAAGATAGTGTTTGACATTGAGAAACCTAAGCATCACAGTAGGCATGTTTGTATACGTAAATCCTGACATTTTATTTGGTGAGTTTTGACTTTCTGAGGGGACAAAGCACATATGATGAAATGACATTTGAAAGATTACGCAAATACTCATGTTCATCATCCCTACTACTCCTCAGAAGCCCTGACACGCTCACTTTATTGCTGTGTTTCTCGAGCTCCACGTGCTCTCGTACAGTTTGTTTTATAGGCCACAAACCGGATAATTGATTTGCCTTGTCTTTTATTTTTAGATTTGAATGACATTCCAGGGAATTTTTTCAATTGTCATGATCTCATTTGGACTTCCTCCTTTGTTGTTGATATCAATAGGGAATCTAGATATAGTACATCATTTCAAAAGCAGGGCGCATTACGCAGCACTTTTATCCAAGTTTGATGGAACAGCTGCTGTTCCTTGGTTTCTTTTTTCGCTCTATCTCCCTCTCTTGTCAGAAAACCCTCTCAACTAATCTATCATCCTCTCTCTCTACTTAAACTTGGCTTTACTATTGGAAGGCAAGGGTAGAATGAAAGGGAAATGGGATCTCATTATTTCAGACTCACTGCTCACTCCGCTTATGCATGATCATTATCGCAAAAAAAGGGGGGAAAGAAAAACATTCGGAAGCAAGTGATTTTTGCTTTAGAAGAGAAAGGATGCATAGGTCTATTATAAAAATGATATTCAAAGTCCTCACAGAATAAAAGAAAGTCTCTTTGCAGGTGGTGTGGAAATGATCAGCCTTTCACTATGCACATAAAACATGCTTTTGAATAAGTCTCGTTATTGTTTTTATGAATGTTAAAAAAGGTAGCTCTGTTGGAGCTTTAGGTGTGTCAGAGGGTTTGTTATATGTGTATCCTTTATAGCATTTAGCTACTCAATCTACAAGCCTCATCTTGCTTCATTTTGCTTTCAGAATAAAATGGAAAATTTGATTAGACTGAAAATGATTTGACTGGAAGGCCTGCTGTCATTAATTCAGAATTGTTCATTTATTTATTTATTTATGGTACTGTATTACTGATACACTAAACAGCATGCAAGCATTCCAAGAAATCCTATCTATGTCGGGCACTTCTTCACCTGATTTGATCCCAATGGCAGTATGATAGTGGATGCAAACATAGAATATGGCACTGGATTGGTGAGAATTTGCTCAGTTATAGCCATAGCTCAAAACTAGTTGCTTAAAATAGCTATGCTTGTTGTTTAAAATTGACTAGACAGTAGACTGATCAAATGAAACAGTTATTTTATTGGTCATTAAACAGTGACTGAAAAAAACAAAACAAAATTAAATAATAATTGTTTAGCACAACTGTGTCACAGCAAGAAGGCCCAAAGAGATGCATGTTAGGTTAACTGGTGATTCTAAATCGGCTGTAGGTGTGAATACAATAATTAATGGTTGTCTGTCTCTCTGTGTTAGCCCTGTGACAGATTGGCAATATGTCCAGGGTGTATTCTGCCTCTCGTCCTATCAGCTGGGATAGGCTCCAGCCACACCATGACCCCGAATTGGATAAGCGGATGAAAATGGATACACTGATAAATAATAATGGAAGAGACATTACAGGGGACATGAACTCCAGAATCCTTATTGCCTGTGCAGAGCTTCTGAAAGCAAACTGTAGGAATAATTTTCCATTCTTATTGGAAATGGAAGTTTCTTAAACACCACCAGCCATGTTTATGCCAGAATCCAATCTGAATCCAACAGCACTGACAACTGCAGCAATAACGATTGTAACAAGACATTTATGTCTACAAATTATTGGGTTCATGAAATGCTCATCATGTGACATCTGTCTATAATGTCTATTCTCATTTTTAGTCCTAATATGCTATATTCGTATGCCCAATCTAGCTTGGGGGTCACTGCTCTGAGTGCTCCAGTTACCACAAGGAACAATGTTGCCTTCACCTTCCACACTTTCTTTAGTTCCTTCTCTTGGTATTGTTAAAGCTTCTTCCTGATGTTGCTATCACTTGGCATGGCTGCATCTATCACTATGGCCCCATTTTTCTGCTTCTTCACCACTACCATGTCCAGTTGGTTAGCTATCACCAGTTTGTTCATCTGTATCTGGAAGCCCCACAGGATCTTAGCTCGGTCAGTCTCCACCACCCCGGGAATCGTCTCCCATTTTGACCTCGGGCCTTCCAGGCCACACTGGGCACAGATATACCAGCCACTTGGCTTTGGTGTTCCAACCAAGTGTTCCCTGCCTGTTAGCATCTTGCACCCTGCTGTTATGTGCTGGATTGTCTCTGGGGCACCTCTGCACAGCCTCTTAAGCTTAGGGCTTGTCCTATGCTGCTGTGATTAGTGCCTCTGTGCTGTCTTTCACTCCCACTTACTTGATATCAGCCACCTTTTCTATCTGCTGGCGGCGCATGCTGTGCAGGGGCCTGTCTTTCCATGCTGGTTTCACTTCTTGCTCCTTATCTTTCTTGGGTTTCTGCTGCCTGAGGTATTCACTAAGCATATGATCATCTTTCTGATGTACTTATGGATCTTTGTTGTTCATCCTCAGTAGTGTTTCTGACACTCAGTAGAACTCGGCCTCCATCCTTCCACTCAATGTTCAACCTCAGGGTGCTAGATCTGGAGTGGAACTCGGTAAGGAGCTTTGTGTTCTTGATGCCGCTTCCGTTGGCCAGCTTGTCGGGTGTCCAGAGATGGAAAGGTAACATGCCTGCTCTGCCAACAATAAGTAATTGTAATCAGCAATAAATTATTATATTTATGCATGTTTTTGTGTGTTAGTGCTCTGATTTCAGTACAGGAGATGAGGCTTGAGGTGAGGAGGAAGAAGATGACATTTTGTTAAGACTTCTGGTGGGGTTGTCTCTGTTCCTCGCAATTTCGTCTCTCTGGTGACGGGGATTCCTTTTCTGACAGTGAAATATGGGAGTGATGCTTCATATCTTGAACCTGAAGGTGCTGTCATGACTTGAAATGTCCCTCCACAGCGCATTAACGACTTCACTTCTCCTCCACCTTTGGTCTTTCATGCACGTGGCTGGTCTCTAGCCACATATATAAAAAAAATTAGTCAGAAAATATTTAAATATGATGGGATAAAATTGCATTTTAAGAAATAAATTATATGTTTATGAGAATGTATCATTGTTGTAAGACATAATTACACACTAATCTATATTTATTTATAAATACAATATTCTTTTTTCTTTTTTACTACACCTTTAAATGTTACGCAGCATGTGTGAGAGAGTTTCTATAATTTCGTTATGCTTGCATAATGACAATAAAGAGTCTTGAATATTAAACCTTAATTTAGTATTTTAGTTACAAACCATATCCCGTATCCATATTTCATGCTCCTTTAATAAGTGGATGTTTGTGTATGCATATGCTTGTACTTTTCAGAACACCATCACCATCGCGACCTCTGTTTCTGCTTTAAATTGGGTACAGTTAGCACATCTTTCGTCTGGAACTACAATTCCAAACTGTTTAAAGCATCAAAGTAGGGAAGACACTGCTGACAACAACAGAGTAAAGGCCATGTGAAAGAGCAATTTTATAAGCTATTCCATGCACTCAACCTGTCAGACAAGGTTGTGGGGTCTCGCCCTGTCTGCCAGTAGCTATGAAACCCGGGAGTGCATCTTCTGGGAGCAGTCTCAAACTAAAGTTGGAAAGTCTGTCATCATTTTTTCCCCCACTTTTTATGTTGTAGTTGCGAGTCAACAACAAACAATAAGCAGATTAGATGGTAGCTATTTCTTAATATTAACTGCAACAGAAGTGTAACATCACAAAGTAATATGATTACACAGTAGTTTGGGAACTTTAATTGCTTAAGTCCCAGGTTCTATAAGGATCACTGCCAACAGCAACTGCTAGCTACAGCTTGCACGTATATATCACCCAAAGTGGATGAGTGAAACTATTAAATGATCCATGGAAATGGAGCTCATGAAATCCCGAACATAAGTAGCCTCTAGCAGGCCACACACGTGCTGACCTCACAACCCACACTGCACCCCAGACACCACAAATGTATGCTCATTCATGTAAGACGTGTGCCATTGCTACAGCTTAATTTGAGTTCCCTCAGACTGAGCACAGTGGCAGCAGAGTGCACCTGGGATGGAGTTACGCACCCAGGTGACTCTTTTCCAGTTTGGAATAAGTTCATTCCAGTTGGGAATGGCATTTATAAGCACTCAGCATATCTTTATTCCACAAGCCAGAATTTACAAATAGATTTCAAATTAGAGCTTCTGCTTTAATTTTCTAGTGCAGTGACCCATTGTGCAGCAGTGTAATAGTGGGTCCCAGTGTGACAATTAAAATAAATCATGTCTGAACAAAATTCACCATATGTATTCATGCCTCATCAGTAACTGAATTGATGTAAATGATTTATCCAAGGGCACTTAAATACCATTGCCCATATCACATAGGGCTACCACCCTACAAATGCTTGAGCTCTACATGCTTTTCAGCAGAATAAAGAAATTGACATGTCTATGACAAATGAATAGAAGTGAGAATACAGACAGCGTTTGTTCTGAACAAGGCAAGGCAAGGCAAGTTTATTTGTATAGCACAATTCAACAACAAGGTGATTCAAAGTGCTTTACAGAGACATTAGAAACAAAAACAAATAAAAAGCATGATTTAAAATTGATTAAAACAA
>NW_005187411.1:4409550-4418097 GCF_000239375.1 Pundamilia nyererei
ACCTGACATTAAAGAAAAGTTGACAATCTGTAACAGGTCTGACTCTAAAGTCTTTGAGACCTTTTTGAAAAAACTTGTTGGCAGGACATCTAAACAGCAAGAGGAGGAGTTCAGTTGACCTAAGATGTCCTCCAGGTCTTTGCTGTGAACAGCCCAGACCTTAGCGCGATTAAAGTGAAATACTTACAAATGCACCTTTTTGTCATATCGGTGCATTTTTTTAAATGTATTTATAAAGCGAGTCTAAAAGTTTGATTTGCCTGAGCTTTTCTTTCTATTTAAAAAGAAAACATGTTTCTTTTTCAAGCTGTAGCTCAGACCGGAACCTAAGCAACCGCTTGTCTCGCTTGTCTGACAAAGTGCTCCTTTTTTCCTCTGCCTTAAAAAAAAGAAATAAAAAGATGAAACTATGAGTAGAATAGCCAATTGCCAGATAAGGAGCATGATAATGAATAGCCCATATTCTAAACTTACTAGTGCATGAGAAAAAAAAGGTGCGATTCTACGGGCTGTCTTCACTTTTTATTAAAAATGACAGCGACAGCATGCTGAAACGTCTTTTGATTAAAATGGGGAAGCATACTTTGCTCTAAATATCATTAGGCTTTTGTGTGAAGCTACTTATACAGTTTTAGTCACAGACCCCCAGCAGCCATTAAAACATTATGAATGTGTTGCCCACTGTGTGTAACCAGTCACCTTCCTCATGATTTTGACTTCCTCATCCTCGCGCACCGCTTCAGCCTCATCAGCTTTACTTTCTCCGCTTTTGATTAATCCTGTCTCATTTGAGATTTTGAAACTATCAATGGGAATTATTCAAATCCCCAAGGTATGAAATAGCTATGAGGAGGCTGTGGAAGACACTCATTAACCCCAAATGGAGGGGAGCCCACAGTAAATCTCGAAGATTTCTCTCTGTTGTTGAAATCTGATTAGTTATGGTTGCTGTACTTAATCCCAGTTGAAGGTAGAAGTTAATTTTGTCCGGTGTGTATGCAATAACTCAAGATTTGAAAAAAAAAGAAGCATTATATCTTCAGCAACAGCTTTTAAAGTATATATTACTATGTTACTAGGAGCTGCACAAAAACAAATCATATCTTTGTGGAAATTCTGCTGTGTATATTTTTAAAAACAAGAACATCTGATCCTCTGTAAAATACACTTTACTGTAAAAAGGGGAAAAAACCCAGCAATAAATATTAAGACATCGGCCAACTTTGTGACTTTACCAATAACATTCTACACTTGCATGGATTTAATCACTGGGTTGTGTTGGCTTGTAAGTCTTTGTAGATTGCTTTGTTGTATTGATCATTCCATTGTAGTTAGTTCTGGATTTCTGTCCGCAGAGGCTTGTCTTTATCCTCTTTAAAATAATGGAGGATTTTTTTTTCATAGAGTCATGAAATGCACCCTGAATGGCAGCTGAAGAGATCCAAATCTTGCCATATAGACCCAAAGTAGACATTCTTCCCTGGGGGGACTTGTTTTAGCTGTAGCACCACATCCAAATTGGATCAACAGCTGCTGTATATGATTCCACAATTTGAAGCATAATATGTTCCATTAATGCCGGAGCACTCACAGGCATTAGACAGACATTTGATGCAAACCTCTCAGGATGTGCTCTGCTTATTCTCCGCCTTATTTCCCAGAAACATGGCACAGACTGGTGCTGCTGCCATTCTGTTACATGCAGATGTCAATTATAGTGGTGGCAGAGAATGGTGAGCGGGCACATCTGCCAGTGGATGATGTCTCCCCGAGCACTGCGCAAGTCAATGAAGCATAAATCTCAACCATCAGTTGGCACCTTAACAATAATATCTGCAAGATGCTGCCTGAACAAAAAGACTGTCGGATACCTGCTTATTTTCAAATATAGAGCAAAAAAGAACATATAATATGTTTATTATAATGTTTTGTTCTTCTCAATGATGTTTTCTTTCTTTCTGTCTGACATTTTTTTCTGTATTTCTTTCTGTCTTTTTTATTTGCTCTTCATGGGTCACAGGGCCTGAAGGGCATGTCAGGGATGTCTGCATGCATTCTTCTGTGTTTCTTACTGGTGGTGGTGGTGGGGATCTTCCTCATCACACCCAGACCTCTGCAGCCTGCTGTGTTATTAAGCAAATACAGCACATTAGGGACAGAGCAGCTCCACCACCGTTGTCATCGAGAACATCTAGTTATCACATCTTGCGCTCAACCACCTGCTGAGTTCACAGAGCTATCAGCATCCCCCATGACCCGCTTGTGTCTCTGTGTGTCTCTGCTGGAGACCTTGGATATGTTAAACACCCCCATACGGCCGAGACCAAGTTTGCTACATGCAACATCTCCCTCAGAAATTAGTTTGCTGCGAATGTGCATTTGCTCCTTGCACATCCACACAAAAACAAACACATATTGCAAACATTCTTTTTTGTGAACGTAGAGCATCTCCACTGCATGTATTGACTCGTTTCAGAGCGACTTTGTTTGTGTTATACTGTAGAAGGAGCTGTTTGTCATCAACAACACAGCTTTTTCCAAAAGCATCTGGCTCTAAGTGTGTGGATTACAGCAGTATACATTTGTATAATGCCTGTGATAATGGGATAAAGCAGCTTCAGTGGGAGAAATCTGTATGGAGAATGGATTATTTCAAAGCTCTGCCTATGGGACATTGAACCCAGGAGTTATCACAAGCAGTCAGCATCTCAAGTGGGTGCACTGCCTCACAAAAGTGCTCCGATGCCACATTTAGTGTCCACATTTCCCTCACTGGAGAGAAAACATGGGATGGGGAGGCCACAGTTGTGTATGTTTTGCCTTTTTGCCTTTAGTAGCACTCAAGGATGAGATATAGTAGTTCCATTTCAAATTTTCATTTGCTTTAGATTGGGACTTGTGCACATGTTCTGCATTTATTTATTGTTCTCTCGTTCGTGATATAGGAACCCAGTAAACTAGTTTGCATGTTTCTCTTGATAGCCATTATAGAGGAAAATTAGCATTTCCATGCATACAAAAGCAATTACAGCCAATTTATACACATTTGGTCGAAACATGTCCCCAATTAGAGGGCCATTTCAGGGGCCTGATAAGACGAGCGGCTCTCACATTGAACATCTGAGGCCTGGACAGACGTAGCATTCGTTCCTTTCTTACTGATTCCTATCTCTGTCCACAGCTCTAGCACTATGAGGAGTTCAGCTTGCAGCTCTCACTTACTTTAAACACAGTTAATTTCACCCTTAATAAGGGCGCAGTTGTGAAAAACAAATGTTCCTGTGCTGATAGTGTTGCTTTGATATTAGTAACAGCAACCGGATAGTCGTGCAAGCTGGAGCTCTTTATTACATCAAAGACTGTTAGCTGTCTTTATTGTATGCCTCTTATGTTTGTAATAAAGTTGCTAGAGGACTGTAACAAGATTTAACATTATATGAGCTGTAAAAATGGCATATTCTCTAATTCCTTTATTGACTAACGGTTTTATGCTGATGCGTTCGAGTGCCCTTCCTCAGCATGTCCTGCTGCCATTTGCATGAGTGCGAGAAATCTCGGATGACATCTCAAAATCTGCCAATTCATTAGCTCAAACAGGTTTATCTGCTTAAAGTCTTTGGCTAAGACCCTATCCTCACTGAGGAATGACTCACCTCCATATTGCCTTGTTATTCACTAACAGCAACAGTTACGTCACCCATTACGGGCTGTTGGAGATTATAGAGTTATTTGTGCAAATCCTCTTTTTACATGATATCAAATGCTCTGCCAGAGGTCTGGCAAGAAGGATACAATCAGCCTGCTGAGGCACTTGAGGGACCTGAGTGTTTCAAGGAGTTCACTGATTGGTAACATGACAGAGAGAAGGTGGTGGAAGGAGGAGATGATGAGATTGATTACAAGGATGCTGACATCACTGACATCAGTGTTTATTGCTAGTGCTTAAAGGATTCAAAGGATAAACAAGGACAAACTGTTGAAAGGTAAAAGTTGATGTTCATTTAAGAAAGGAGCTGTCTGAGCTATTCAGTCACAGTAAAAAGAAAGTACACTCTTTCACTCTCATGCTTTGGTTTTGTGCATCAGGATATAATGTAAACCAGCAGGTCATTAAATTAAGTAAAGGCACCTTCAGATCAACTAAAAACCCAGAGAAACTAAAATCCAGACATATTGCACAGTTCCCTTATTCATTTAACAAAAGCTAAGCCAAGTTTCACATAATGCTTTTGCAGTATGTGAAATAATACTGTTCATAAGTTCTCTTAATGGTTTAGATTTTGTTAAGTACATAATAATAATGTTGTAATACAACACGTGTCTTTCATCTGAGGTTGTATTTGCTTAATTTTAAGACCTGGTAATGACTAAATATATATTTTTACACTTTGTCTTGCTGAGAGCTTGATATCACTTTGGGCATCTGTCCATTACTGGCTCAAGATGATGTAACTAAAAGCATAGGGGCATGGCTGACTAAGAAATCCACCTAATAGCTAGCATGATTTGTCTTTTAATGTATCACTGGTACTGTTTATAAGCTGCAATGATCAAACCCATGTAGATCTTCTCAGATCTGGACTCTATTCTATGGTTATTTATTTATTTATGATTTCTGTTTTTAACATGACACTTTCTTTTGCCTTTTTAATGTTTAAAATGTAATGTTAAAAATACATGTGCCATACTTGGACTCTTAAAAATCGCGAGAAACAACAACAAGAACAAAAATCTCTCTTACAATTTAACTCTGAAATGACATTCGAATTACAGTAAAGGAGAAGGAGGAGCCTGTTACAGTAAAACGATTGCAAATGCCAAAAATCCAAATGCTTGATTTCCTTTTTAGAGGCCTCTATTAGGCCGTTTTTGCTACATCCATACTACCAGTGAAATATGATTTTCTTTTAACACTTTAGCTGGAGTTCTCAGACCCAATATTTAATTTACTGATCTTGCAGATCAAAGAGAACTTTCACACCACTTTGTGCTTGGGCTCTAACAGCAGAAGGTCTCTTTCAAAATTAAATCCAGTGCAATCCCAGCTTGAGGGTGGAGAAGAAACATAGACCTTACTGTTGATAAAATCAGCCTTACCCAGTTACGATGCATTCATAATTATGCATAACTATAAGCAGACAACACAGAATAAAATATACTTTAAACGATATTACTACAGATAATCTCATCAATGCAGTGGGTATATGACTCCTACAGCTACTGTATTGCAGTTTCCATTTATTTCTTTGGGAGCCATATATACTTGGGTGGAAAGGCGTACGATTGTGAACTCAATCACAGCGCAAGAGGATGTCAGGGCACAGGGTGCTCCCCGTGAATCACACACCGAAAGGCTATCACCCAAACCTCCAAGGTCCACTGCCAACTCATCAGTCATCGTGGACCATACCAAGCTGCAGCCTGATCAACCGTTGACATCCTCTGGTCACTGGGGATTTTCACAAGCTCAGCCGCTCCTTCCATCTCCCATACATCCATACCAATAACCATACTCTCTGCTGAAACCATAGCATAACATATTCCAAGGACTGAGTGTGACTTTGCCTCTTAAAATTCTGTCACTCTCACTAGATTTTATATGAAACCGAAGGCCACAGAGGCTTGTTTTGTCACACTGGCTGATCTTTGATGATAGTTTTTTTATGCTTTCACTTTTAGGTTATTGTTAGAAAACGGTCACAGTATATCGGTGTCTCGATTCTTTTTATATCCTGTTGTAAAAACAGAAAAAAAAGACATTGTAAATTTTTGAACAGCATTTGTCTAACATGATGTGGCCGATGAGGTATGGAGAAAACATGCATAAATGAGTGACAAGAGGTGTGCGGGACATGAAAGATAATGCACATTTGCATGATTACATGGACAGATGAGTGATTTACCTTCGCTTATGTCTGACAGCCATTTTTGATAAAGGACACGATGTGAGTGGCATCTGATCCTGTATTCTTCAACTGTAGCCCCCAACGAAGCTTGCATCACATCACGTAATTGATTTATGACACGAGGAGGTGCGACTTCCAGGGAATGATGTTTATCCAGCAAATTCCACCACTGGGACACAGATGCTTTATGGCATGCCCGGTGTGGTTGATACAGAGGCTGTCACAAAAATTCAAAACACTGCCCGTTGGTTTTCAAGTCAGGATTACCGAATTATACGCACATATGCATACAGTAGATCGTATTTTCTGTGAAATTAAACTTCTAAGATGCAGAGAGAAAAAGGTCTATTCCCTCTGTATGTCATTGAGAACATTGTAAAACTTACTGTCTGCGGTGAAAGTCAACCAACATTCTCTGACCCACTGCTTGCCCTCACTTCTCTGTGCTTTTTCAAGTTTTCCAATTACAGTTTTCAAAGTTTAAACGTATTATCTACCTACTTCGCTTACTTTCTGGCTTATTCAAGCCCACTGGTCCTGCGCACACCATACAGGGCTTTCTCCGCCATGCACATCTCTCACATTTGGCACACTCATGCCCAGCCTAAGCCACATTAGAAAATAGATGATATGACAATTTCACACATAGCGTTATCCTCTGCCTCACTCCAGTTCACCTGTGGCCAAGCAGCCTTCCTCAAGTAAGCAAAATAATAAATAATTGCCATAATGTTTGAATAAAAAAGGGAAAAAAAAACAACTTTGAATGCTTTGAATGGAATAGGAGAGCCGGTGGAGGGGTGGGTGGGTGCGGTGAGAGGGTGGGTGGGGGGGATACAGGGGAGGAGAAATATTTGATTAATCTTCTTAACACGTTTCATGTGCAGATTCTTTGAGTTAATTTCAAGGACCATGCCTAAAGGAGATTACCTCCCCATGCTCCTGCACATTTGCTCATGAGTGATTTTGTTTATTCATGTTTTATATTATAATGCTCCTCCTGCCTTCTGCAGCCACAGAACCACCGGCAAAAATGCAATTTATTTCCCGCTCTGCACACGATGGAGACAGCTGATAATGTCACCAGGAAATATGAAGACTGCTGGGACGGGACCAAACAGCCTACTATTTATGTATGGAATATAAACAAAATATTTTGTGTGGGTTTTGGTAACACGCGCACGCACATTAAAAACACACCCCTCCAAAAAAGTTGCTCTGGCCAGGATTTTCCAGCTTCTTTGTGTGTGTGTGTGTGTATTACTGTAGCTTTTGATTAACATATCTGTCATCTGTTGGTTGATCAGACTGCGTCAACAATTGCATGGACCATTACTGAGGGTCATATAAAAAGTCAAAGAAGTTCTCAAAGGCTGCAGATTATTCTTCAGCTCCATCACCAATCACGCTTATCATCAGCAGCTTATGGTAAGCTCATTCCAGCTAGTATATGTGCCTCTCTTATATGAAAACCTATTTACAGTATGTTTTCATGGCATATGACACAACACACTCATAATTCATTGACACGGCTCCGTCATGAACGTGCATCAAAGTGTCTTTCATCACTCCTGCTAATAGGAATTTATCTGTTCCTCTGGCAGTGATGGGACGACTGACGTAACTGTTTACAGTGACTCCTTTGCTCTCTCCAGATGACGAGGACGATGATGACAACTGACGCTCTCTGCCCAGCCGACGGCCTAGATGGCAGGATTTATGGCCTGCGGTGCCCATCCTCTGCACAAAACACATTGTCTCTGGGCGGATCGTTCTGCCTGTCCTTGCTTTATTGATCTCACTCCTCACAAGTTCCCAACTTCCGCGTTCCCGGTGCTTCACTTGACAGGAGAGAGATTTAGTGAAGGGATGAGGTCAGATAGAGGAAGAGAGATTGAGGGAAAGGGGAAAGGAGGAGGGCGGGCGGGACATCGGGGTGGGACGAGAAGGAGAATGGAAATGAGAAACTAGAGGAGGAGGAGGCGAAGGTGGTAAGAGAGAAGGCTAGAAGAAGGAGAGGGTGTGAGACAGAAAGAGAGGGAGGAAGAAGGAGAGAGTTTCTCCTATGGGAGGATGCAGCTCTAGACCAGGTCAGCGAAGATTGATACTTGTGAGAGTGTAAAGGCCTACAGAATTAGCCCCTGGTACAGTGGAAATCCACTGGTAAACACATCTAGCATTTCTCAAAGGTGTTCACATCAATCTCAGAACTCCCGTTTTGCAGTACAGTGTATATACACACATGCACTTTTATCTCGAGTGTTTGGCTCACTGAAGTGGTCATTGGACAACTGTACTACAGCACAGTAAAGCCAAACAACACATAGACATGACTTCAGCACTTGTTCCATCAAGTGATTTTTGCTTTTAGCACTTTTAAAGCCACAGAGACACATCTCCGAAACTTCCTCACCGTGTACGAGATATGTGCACAGGTGTGTTGACAGGCAAGCGCTGCACTTTACAGGGAGTGCAGAATTATTAGGCAAGTTGTATTTTTGAGGAATAATTTTATTATTGAACAACAACTATGTTCTCAATGAATCCAAAAAACTCATTAATATCAAAGCTGAATGTTTTTGGAAGTAGTTTTTAGTTTGTTTTTAGTTTTAGCTATTTTAGGGGGATATCTGTGTGTGCA
>NW_005187411.1:4419169-4431737 GCF_000239375.1 Pundamilia nyererei
CACCCCTTCTCATTACAGAGATGCACATCACCTAATATGCTTAATTGGTAGTAGGCTTTCGAGCCTATACAGCTTGGAGTAAGACAACATGCATGAATTGGATGATGTGGACAAAATACTCATTTGCCTAATAATTCTGCACTCCCTGTAAAGTGACATACAGTACATTCAAGCTATGATTGATGGTCTTTTTAGTCATCATAATACCTTAAATTTCTTGCAATTTCTCTTTTTGACCTCAAAATTAGATTAGAAACAGTGATGTCTGTAATGCTCACAAAGCCCAAACCTAGTATTTATTTAGCAAGGGAGACAACTTATATAAGGCCAAGCTAAACTGACAACCAGTCACCCCAAAGGGAGGACAAAGCCAAGGCTCTATAATGTTTATGTCAACTCTTGTACAGTCTAATTGGCTTGGCAATCATGGATCATGTACTGTTTTTTGCGTGTTTTTCAGTGGGATGGTGGTGGGTGAGAATATATTCCTTGTGGATTTAAACAATGCCCTGTACATCTGTTCTCTGGATGTGTACACAACTCATGCTAAAGACGTGTCTGCATCATTCAACAATCCACCGTGGCAAAACATTCATTAGCAGCGCTGTAGCAGAGCTGCTCTATATTTTTGAAATCAGACACTGTGATAAGGATTTCAAACTGACTAGAGATCAGAGTGCAACTCCACTCAATTACTTTTCTGTCATTTGTAAAACATGTAGGCTTCCAAATGTGAAGTCTACACACCAACATGTGAATGGAGATGCTATTCTTATCAAAATAGGAGGAAAAGTAGTATTGAAGAAATTGGCTCTGCACGGTGCTGTTAGTATGGAGAGCCTTTGATAATCAGACTTTTTATTCTTTTTGCTGAAGTCTGTGAATGCAGAGCACACACGGAGCAGTACACATGGGAGAGGAGCAAAGAGATTTGGGGTGTGTGATCCAAAAATAAAATAGGTCATCAAATTACCCCTGTGATTGTGTGTACCTGCCCAATTATGATTGATCTTTGCAAGAGAAAACAAAGTGGTGTGTTTTATTTGCATGTTGAATGATACTCTCCCTCTCTCTCCCCCTTTCAATCTCTCTCTCCCGCACTATAATCATCTCCAATGTGAAATGCTATTTAGGTATTCATAATTTATTTTTGTGTGGGGAGGACACAATAGACAAGCGTGCAACGCTCTGCCAAGCCCCAGATTTTTTTATTTTTTTATTTTTTTGGTTAATTGAAAATCTCATTTGCATGAGGAGAAAATCAAACACTCATTTCCATACATGAGATTATAAAAAGATAACCGCCAGTGTTTGTTGTTCCATATTTGATCTGAGCGTTTCCACCTAATTGCTAAATGCTGCAAAATAGGGCTAGAATGTAACCTCCAAACCAATGTTCACTTTTAAGGCAACTAGATGTTATGTTCCGGTGCAAATGCCTCGCTGTGTTCTCTATTTGTATTCTCTAAAGTTTGTATGTGTAGTCTGCTGGATGTTTATTTTTGTCAGAGCCCCAGCGATTCCATATCAGAAACTCTGAAAATGCATAGCTGCTTAGCTGGGTGTCTGCCAACTTCATAAACAGCAATGCCAGCCCAGCTGGATGTTGTGTAGTGAAGCAGATGCATTGAGCGGACTGTAGCAGTCAGAGGCAGTGATCAGAGGTGTCCTGTTTCACCCCTTATAAACAACCCCATGTATTCTGACTCACTCACTAACAAATGCAGACAAACACAACCCCATCTATTCCAGGCGGACTCCATTACAGGCCCAACCTCAGCCTCTGGTCCCTACTTGAGGCTCATTAATGCAGCCCCCAACATGGGCAGACACCAGGAGATTTACAGCCCTTCCCCTACTTGTCCTGCTTACCCTTTTCTTCAATTTTTTTCCTACAAAAACCTAATTATTCTTTAGCAATCTGAACGCAGGTAAAACTGGCTTAAGTATTGCTGAGCATGACTAAGTGCAGTACTGACACATTTCTGTCTCACCAATTATGAATCAGCCAGGGTATATTTAGATGACACATGCTCTGTGGGGATTTACTGTTGATAATTACTCAGAAACCTAACGTGAAAGTAAGATTGTGCTTAGTTTTTGTTGTATTTTTATTTTCCTTTTCTCCTAAATGTTCTTTACTATCTGTTTTTCTCTTTATTTTTAATCTTTCTTGTATTCTTTTTAAACATTTCTGTCTCACAGTCTCGTAAGCACATCTTGAACGTGTTAGCCTCTAAATTCACATCACCTATTAACATCTAATTTAATTCAATCCACCCAGCGTGGGCACTATGGCATTCCTCATATAGTCATGATGAAAAAGAAAGCTCACCCTCTGAAAATTCAAAGGTTTTACATAATAAAACAAATTATCTTCTCGTTAACAGGTCTTAAAATAGGATCAAAATAATCTGAGATAAATAACGAAACGTGTATATGTTTGTCATTATTTGTTTGATGAAAACAAAGCCAAAATATAGAAGCAGCATGAAGAAAACAGTACATCTAATAGCTTTTAGATTTCCTTTTTTATCATGAAAAACTTTAACTTTATCAGTCAAACTGTGGAGGAATTTCTTTTACAGCGTTACTTCAGTTCACTGAGGTTTGTGAGTGTTTCCCCTTCCGGCCTGGTGGGTGTCAAGGAGTTGTGCGATCTGCCACAGTATATTAAAATAAAGAGATACAAATCATAATCTTGTTTACAGCTTCGACTGCAGGGTTTATTGTGCTTTCTTAAACAAGGAAACGCAACCTCAACATTCATTTTCCATGATAACCAGCAACTCTTTGTAATGTATGGCATGACAGATGTTAATAGATGTCAGGAAGTGCATGGATAACCTTAGTGAGTATTATTCCGCATTAACTCGCTAACGGGGATTTGCCTCGTTAATGCGGTTATGCCGTTAACGTCATATTAACGTGATTAACGCTGACAGCACTATTTTTTATCTCTTGACTTTTCAGCTCTTATTTTAATCCATGTTTATGTCTTAACCACACATGTTTAACCTTTCACATGAGCATTTATTTATGCACACCTGTCTTAAGGTCCTGACACAGTATTTTAATCAAGTCGAGATCCAGAATTTGACTGGGCCATTGCACCAACGTGATTCTTTTTTCAGCCATTTGTTTCTAGATTTGCTGCGTTGCTTGGGATCAATGTCCTGACCCAGTTTTGGCCAAGCTTGAACTATTTCACAGATGGCCTCATATTTGACTCTATATTAATTTGGAATAAATAGGAGATCAAGGTTTGCTCAGACATTGCAAGTTGCCCGTGTTATGTGGCTTAAAAACAAGCTCAAATCATCACCCTTCTACCACCGTGCTTGAAAGTTGGTGTGCAGCGTTTTTGCTGATATGCTGTGTTTGGATTTTGCCAAACATGCCACTGTGCATTATGGCCAGCTATAATCCAAAGAGACACTTTTGTCTCATATGTCCAAAAGGCATTGTCATAGATGTCTGCCTTGTAAGTTTGAAAACCTAAGCTGTGCTGCAATGTTTTCTTTTTAGAGCCTTTCTGCTGGCAAACCACCCAAACAAGCCATAGTTTTTTTTTAAAATTGTATAGTAATGAACTTTGACAACTGTGTCTCAGTTGTTTACACAATTGCTTGGCATATCAAAAGTCATTGATTCAATTCAGTTCTAGCTGAAGAAACAAGTCCTCTTTGGGGTTTTGTTAGGAAGGGCATACTTACTTACTAGGAAGGGCATCTAGTGTAAAACTCTAATCAAACATAGTAACCACAGTCATGAATTTTAACATGCTAATGGAAGCCAGTAGAGTCTGACATGAAGCTCTTGGGTTTGTTGCAGTTTCTCTGAGCAGTGCATGGTCCAGTCCTTGGAAAATTGGCACCAAACATTTTCCATCTGTGAAATATTTTTCTCACTATAGAATTATTGTCTGGAAAAGGCCTCTTAACACTTCCTAGAATTATGGGCAATAACAATTGTGTCTTTAAGATTATTGTTGATGTCTTCTCTCTGTAAGTAACAGACTATTTTTATTATGCCCTGATATGTAAAACCTTAGGATTTAAAGAAGGTGTGCTTTCTTTCTACCAGTACACTTTGCCCTGAGAGGGTTTGAAAGTGATACAAAAAAAGTTCCCCATGATCAGATAAAAAATTTTAACATGTTGTTTATTGGATACAGAGACTTAGGGAATCAGGTTTTCTCAAACAGACAGATGATAGTTTTTCTCATACTGACGTCACTAGAATTTAGCTTATGGATTCATACAGTTTTAAAGCAAAGTCACAGCAAAAAAAAGAGGCTCATTTATAAACACATCTGCATGGGACGCACACATCCACATGCACTGTAGACAGTTACACTACAGAAGCTGTACATGTGACGACCTCTATTCAATAGCTGGGAAAGGACAACTGTCAAATTAAATGACAGAAGGTATATTTTACTTCTCTGTGCGTCTGACCTAAGCATTTTGCCTCAGAACTATGTGCTATGTATTTTTCTCTGGAGCTCAGCTCAGGTAATTGAAAAGCATTGCTCAGTCTAGCGTATGCACTCAGACATGCGATGAGGCCACCATTACGGTTCAGCATGGCCTGGAGGGATGAGGGAATGAAGGGATAGAAGAGCTGCGTGTCATGATAGAAATTTAAGATTGCACTATGCCCTGACACTACTCTCAATGTCATGGGTAATCTTGATGTGGTGGTGTATAAAGAATATGGAATATCAAAACTACAAAACTATAAAATGACAATTACAAATGCTAGTTAGTATTATTATGTTACAGTTAATTTATATATGTATATATAGATATATAGATATAGATATATAATAATGTAGTTGTTAATGTCGGTTTTTGCTAGTAGAGGCATTCAGTTTGATCCATTTTTACTTAATAAAAAGCATTGCACATGCAGTCATTAAACTTTTTTTAAACCTAAAACAAGATTTTTTTTTTCACATTTTCCATATGGCCTTCACATGAAGTGTGCAGTAAATGGAAAGGGAGCATGAATACTCAGTGCCTTGTGTAATAAGCACATAATTAAACTCCTCTGACAATTACATCATGCATTATCAGCCAACTCCAGATCCATTACTCCTTGCGATCAATGGGTTGGCCACAATTGGCCTCCTACTCTGACCACACCAGGGACTGGCTGCTAAGCAGCTCAGGCTTCTTTGCTGCATTGCTGGACCAGTAAGTGCTGTTAGTGACATCCAACACCCAGATTTTGAATGGGAAGAGGGAGGAGGGCATGCTGCTTAATGCTAGGTAAAGGGGAAGAAGGAAATGGGAATTAGCAGTGATGAGGACAGTGAGGAGGTGGTGAAGCTACTTGCCGAGGTTCTAGAGTGTAATGATGAGTCATGGTAGAGTGAATTAGAGTGTGGTCCTTTTTCCTCTGCAGTACTGAAGATTACTATCTGTAATAATGAAATTCTCAAAGATTACTGAGGTCGAGCAGAGGCTAGCCCAGTGCTGAGTTGCATAATGATTATGAATTAAACATCAGAGGAACATCCAGTCAAGCATGCAAGCTCACAGAGATAAGTTTAAACTCTGGGTGCATCAACAATTCATATATAGAATATTTTAAAGTTGGTTCTTTCATACTGTAAAGAGTCGGCAAGTCAGTTGCACCATGTTCTCAGAGTCAGGCCAATTAAAGCACTTTCCATTAATGGATCACTGACTATTATCAAATATTAACTGACAGGAAGAACTCAGAAAAGTGACCACTAGCATGCCATTTGGCAATTAAAAGTGAGAAGGGTTTGAGATTATAATTTTGATCAGTCTATATAATCCCTTCTACCTGTCAGAGTGGTCTAAGAGGAGCTACCACAGGGTCTGCGAATAGATTAAATTAGCCTAACCTCTTCCTGGCTCCATCTACTTTCCTCTCTTCCCTTTCTCACTTTTTTTTATTACTGCCTCTCACTCTACCCGCTCTTCATCTGTTCCCCCTACTCATCCATCCATATCATCTTCCCCCCCCCCCCTTATACTCCAGTGCTCCTTTTCACAAAAAATTATTACATTACACATCCTAGGAACATGTATTAGCTCAGAACATGCTCTTTCTTCTCCTCATCTCCTCTTATTCACTTTCTGTCCTTTCAGGAATTGGCCACGGCAATGTTATTTCAGATTATACAGTTGTTAAAACTCATTTTAAGCTAACAACGGGACATCAAAAGCAGTGAACCCTACACAGAGGGAAAGAAGGAGGTGTTGATGGAGTTTCTGGGCAGGTGAGAAATGGAGAGGGGCTGTGAAGAAAAGACCTGGTCAGATGGAAAGGAGAGATTAGAGAAGGAATTATTAATGGGGCCAGGACCCTTTGGAGCAGGAGATTTGTTTGGAGGAGGATGCAAAACTGTATGCAAGATAATCGAGAAAGGTGAAAAAAACTGATTTCCTCTCCTTTAGCGCAATGTGAAATTGGAAGATATGAGGATCTGGACAGAATGTATCATTTTAATCAAAGACTACACTTTGAGGACCAATGAGATTAAAAGGTACACATACGGGATAAATGTAATGCTTTGATGAATTGCATTGTGCGGCCTATATAATAGAAATGAGCAAGGAAAAAAATCTATGGCATTCTCAGTTCTCCTTTTGGAATATATACTGCTTTTTTTCTCTTTTACTCTGTATCCTTTTCACGAGCAAGCAGGTCACCCCAAAGGGACTTTGAATGATTGATGTCCTGGTATCATGCTGATTGACTTCATGGTTGCATACCCTGGAAGAAGGGATGAGGTGTACTGTGGTGGGGCAATCACAGCTGCCTAGGACGTAGTCTTTTCCAGGTCCCTCTCCACATGTATCTGTCCGTCATCCACTCATGCATCTTTCAGGTTGAATTGACTAAAGGCACGGTGAATGGTAACCCATGCATGAACACACTTGTTTTGCTGTGTGTTTGATGGGGAATTTAGGGGTCAGTTGGTTTTGAACCCTGCTCTCATTGGAGGTCAGTATGACCATGGTGTTCTGGCATGGCATGGTTGTAGCCTACATGTGGTGTATGTAAGTCATTCAGTTTGAAGACTTTTGGATTTTAGATAATCCAGGATTTATAATCTTATTTTATGGAAATATCTGATTCAGAATACATTTCAAGCTTGAAACCTTTTGAAGGAATATATTAGTAGTTGTGCACATTGGGTATGACATATGCTCTATATAGTGCACTGTGCACTGCACAGACCTGGTGCTGTATTTATATTGGGGTTTCACATGATGAGAAACAGATGGATTTTGTCAAAGATAAAAGGGAAGGAAGTATGAAGTATGACTAAGGTTATAATGATGGGGAGCCAAAACCCTGGAGAACAAGTACACATTTTCTCTCTCTGTCTCCCTTCTGCTCTCTGTTTTACATTTACTGTTTTTTTTCTTTCTTTCTTTTTTTAATGGCTGGTCTCGAGATGTTTGCTTGTTTAGCCCGAGACCAGATTCACACCAAATCAATCTGTGGTAGCACAGAAGAATAACTCCCCTCAAGCAGTTATTTGTCTGTGTGGTGGAGATGGGGAGGGAAAAAAAACTAAAGGAAGAGAAGTTTTAAGTGGCCGAGCACTGGCTGATAGTGAAGCCAGACTAATATCAAGCTCATTGCTCAGTTCTTCAGCCAGTATCGATCTACCATAATATATGTTTAGCTGATCCTGTTCTGAACTCCTTTCAGTAAACAGGCCACAGTCAATACTGTCACACTACGTTTGACTAACGCCTCCATGCCAGGCCAACAACCAGCACTTTACTAACTTGCACTGCATGCGAAATGAAGGAATTTGGAGCAAGGCTGGGCTCGAAAAACCAGCCAAGATCTACTTAAAACCACCCAGCATTAACTGCACCAGAATGGTAGTGATGGCTGTGGTGGTGATGCTAATGGGCAACAGAGTCCCAAGCTGACATGTAGCAGTGTTGTTTGTGCCATCTCCAAGAGCCAACCCCCCATGTGCACCTGCTGCTAGTGGGGTTCATTATGGATCTCTCTAATGGCTTTTAGAGTTTTAATAGCAGGGTTTTGCATGGAGCGGGTAATGAATCAATAGATGTCGTCCCTTTGCCTAATGAGAGCGCCCACTGTTTTTCAGTGACACAAGGAAGAGGCAACTCCTGGAATCTGTCTTTATTTATTCATTTGTATGTATTTGTTTGTGTGATGGATTATTTGTGCAACTGTCTCATTTATGGGGAAACATGCAAAGAACTTCTAGCCCTGTTGACTTCCTCGTATCTCCCTGCGCTTTATTCCGAGGAGTTGATGAATTTGGGTTTGCATTGTTTTTAACCAAGAAGACTGTTAGTTCAACGCAACAGCAATATGCTCCTGTCATGACGGAAAATAAGCCAGGAAACATCAGGGGGCGAACAACAGGGGAGGCTGAGGGTATTACACACCTGTGGTCCTAATGAGGCTCACTGCTCTAATATCAGTCATATTCACTAACTGGGTTTTCAGCTTCCATTTATTTCAAATAGGGAAGTAAAATATGGAAACATGAAGTGGCTGAATTCTAATAAAAAAGAAGAAGCACGCACTTTCAAAATAATGCAAAACTGGATGCAATTCGTTTTACGTTCTCCCAGTGCCCAACTGGCGATGTGTCATTTCATTCCATAATTATGTTTGGGGTCGAGTCAGTTCATGCAGAGTTAAAAACAAGAGTTTTATCTTTTGCAATCCCAATCAATATGACCTCTAGAAAACACTTCGACAAAATCAATCACATGTTTTAAAAATTCTGTCTTTCAGCAGCAGGTGACAGCACGGATTAGTATTAATACCATCCATTCAGATAGCTGCACACCTCCGGCTCATATGGGGGGCATTACTTTCTTTCTTTTTTTTTTCTTGCACCTGAAATGTTTGATGAAAAATTGAAAGCGGAGCGAAGACTCTGCTCATCAAGCACTTTTTCTGATGAATCACTGTTATGTTGGTGGTGTTGTCTCTTCGTGGAATGAGCCGGTTCGATATTTTCACTCTGCCTCCTCCGGAGCAATAGACAGCTGTCTGTTCTCACAAATTGACTGGAGGTGCTGATGGAATGAAAGTGATGTAGCGCCGGCTTGTGTGGAGAACAACAGCAGAATTTACAAAGGTTATATGCAAAAAAGAATAAAGAAATGATACAATGTTCACGGCTGAGCTGAGTGCTCCGCACCAAATGTGCAGATTTATAGTGTTGCGTGAATAATCGTTTTGGAGTAAAGTTCCAGTTTGAGCTGAAGGCATCGTCCCTGATTACTTTCCCTTTTTGAATCTGTTACAACCGCAGATTCAACTTGTAACAATCTGTTACAAGTGGACATGTGAAAAAGATGAAGGTACGTTTTGCTTAATACTACAGTGTTTTGCACTTGTACGGTATAAAGGTGTCTCACTGCACCAATCCAAGTGTATGCACCTCTAAGGTTGGACATGCACTTTTTAACATGGAATTCAAAGTAATGTTGCACTGCTGCCATTTTCAAGGTGAAAGCCCTACTACTACATAATGCATAGCCTGTCCCGTCGGAATGGCAACAATCACTCCTGTAAATATCGACCTTATACTATTGTAATGTAGCACAATAAATGAAAATAAGGCTTCCTGGAAAGTGAGTTCTCTGACACAGACCCCTCCTCCCCCACCACCACATTAAGTAATGTCTGACATATAGTGGTATGGGCATGTTGTCCCCTGTACAGCGTGTGCAGTTTGTCACAAGAGTTTTGAAATCAATCAGCCTGTGCGAGTTATTCACAGTCCAACATCAAAAAGGCATTACTTATCTAAGGTTTTTAATTTCCAATCCATCTGTCAAGTGAGTTGAAATATGGAATCTCATTACTTTGAACAAGTGGGGAGGGGGGACAACATAAATCATTTTATTTTCATCTTACACTGACAGAGTCTGTTTAGAACTGGACCGGGGAGGGATGGCTAAGAGAGTGGGACCTGGCGAGTGAGGGTGAGATCTAAAGTGACACCTGGAGGTAAAGAGAGAGGAGGAGAAGTCACTGCCACTTTTTCTCTTTTTTGTGTTTTTCTCTTTAGAGCAATGTAGAAAATGTGTGATTAAAAAAATTGCAAACAAAAGGAAAAACAGGGATGCACAGGCGTTATAAGATATACGCTTGCTAGTCGAGTAATAAGTGGGGCATTGGAGACATACCTGGATGTTTGACAAATTATTCTGGAACAGTAAAACCCTTCATAGTGAAGAAAATGACAAGTGCAAATTGGCTAACCTTGAGTGAGAAAATAAAATTAAGAGACTACAGTGTGAATGAGGAAGCTTTTTATCAAGATCTTGGTCATTTAGTGCAGCAATATTAACTTCGTACACCGCTTTTCTACTAATTATTCATGTCACCCTGGGAGGGATTGAGACACAAATTGAGTGTGGTGCCCCTTTAAATCCATCACCGTACCATAGTCTAATCATTCATGTCTATTACAGACCCTCTAAATTATTCATCTGTCAAGATAATGAAAATATGCTAATTAGAGAATTGCTATCGAAAAAAAGAATGCATAACACTCCTCAACCATCATAATTAGGGTTAGTAATTATTTAAGCCGTACTTTGTGAAGTTGAGTTATTAGAGCCTGTCAGGTTTTTCTGAAGGATTGGAACACCACATTGTGTTTGATTGAAGGTAGCATTTTGATGACTCATTAAAAGGGGGCAAAATCCGATGTTTAAATCAGTAGAATTCCACAATAATCCACGGATGTTGGGTTTATGCCAGCCAACAGTTCAGAGCCCTGTCATTCTGTCAGTGTGGAATTTGCTGTGTCCATATAGTGTTTAAAATAATTTAAATCACACCCCAAAGAGTGAACCAGCACTTGTTCCCAAACTGTCACCCTTCACTCAGCTGCTTCTGATTAAGCAAAGGAAAGCCTTCAATCCCCCTCTCTCAGCCTGCTTCTTTTTTTTTCCTTTCACGATGGGGCCGCTGAGCTATTTCCAACAGAGAACTATTCTGAAAGTTTATCAACAGCTCCTAGTCAATCCATTCCTCCGTCTTTGTGCTCTCTTCTGTGGGTTCCCTTTCCTTTTTTCCTCCCCCCTCTCGGGGCCTGCTAGAAAGAAGAGCACTGTCATGGCCCTGCGGAGAGAAAATGGTGGAATTCATCCCATGCTGTGTCGGTGATAAAACTCCAGAGCGTGACACATCCAGCCTCAGATTACAAGCAGAGGATTCATTCCTTGCATTCTCCTTGTCACCTCGCCTTCAATCCTGGCATTAAGCAATTTGCCATAGAATAATAGGCCCGTCCGCACAAGACTGGGTGTCTGTGCAGCTGCCACGTTACCGCGTTGCTTTCAGTGTTTGCATGCATAGGGTTTGTAAACACAAATGTACACAAGCACATGCATGCATGCACTCGAGTAAATGAAACAAAACGTGTCACACTGAACATATATCACACACATTGGCGTGCTATTAAAGCCATTTTCAAAAGTGAAAGCAAAAATGCCTGTACTTTATATCCAAACAACACACAACATAGCGACGGTATACTTTAATGTAGCTCGGCACTCTTTGTAAGTGACCCAGATTACCACAAATGACACTAACTATGAATTATCAGCTGATGTGTGAACCCCCCGCCGGATGCGCCGCCGTATAGCTGGAGAGAGAATAGTGCTGACTAATGTCTCTGTCTGTGTTTCTGGCTGGTGCCAGAGCTGATGTAACTCTGCCAGGAAGCAGCCTGTTAACAGATATTTGAGTTGCAGCAATTACGAGCCAAGAATGAGTCACTTGATTCTTCAATGGACTGTTTTTTTTTCTTTTCCACAATCTACTGACAATAGATGAAAATCCCAGTTAGAAACAAGTAAAGGATATCAACAGTAGGAATCACACGGTAAGATTGTGTTGTATTTTATTTCTCTCAGAGCAGTGGTGCATGTGTATCACAAGTGTTAACGGAGCAGTTTTGTCGGTTTCACAGCCACAGAGCTGCTACGTCTTACAAGCCAGACTTCAAAGGACTATTACAAGACTCGTGGTGTTTTTACTAAGTACAGCACATGCCCTGCCTCAATTTAACCACACATACCACTCAGGTGGCTCTAAGACTGTGAAGGCTTTTCATGTTTTTTTTGTTTTGTTTTTTAATGTATGATTGTCTACTGGCACCAGCTGTGTGACATTGTTTGAATTTTAGGGGAATATTCCAAAAGGGTGGATTCTGCAAGCTTTATTCTTTAAATTCTTACTTGAAAATTACCCTCAGTTGTACTTTTGGTTCAGTGCAATAACCAAATGTTTGCAAACAAACATATTAAACCACTGATTCTAATTGTAAGGCTCATACACGACATTCTGCTTGTAGAATTTTATAGTGCTTTGCAAGTCATCAGATAATTATATGACATTATAGCCAACACACATAATCCCTAAAGTACTTAAAACATCCACTCTCTTTATATGCAAAGCAGGACTACAGGCAACAAACATGAGAATTCTGGGGTTGGTGTATGATAATTGGAGTGATTTTAAAAAATGGCATTCATAAAGACCACGGCGCTATAAG
>NW_005187411.1:4432644-4436189 GCF_000239375.1 Pundamilia nyererei
AACCGGGTCTAGGTACCCTTGCCCCTGGAGGGGGAACTGGACCCAGGTGGTGTTACCCTTTTCCCTGCAGTGGGGGGAGGCAGACCGCCCCGACTCTGCAGCAGCAGGGAGGCCCCACACTCTAGACAAGCATGCAACATTTAATAGGGAGACCTCTGTGCTAAACCATGATAAACATGGTGAAGCTATTTATTGATTTGTTTGCTTATTTTATGTGCCATTCATGCCATTGTTAGTTTAATCAGTTGTTTGAAGTAATGACATTCTCTTATTCAAACATGCAGGTCACTTTTGTCTGATAAAGATATGTTCCTTATAGTTTCATTCAAACATGACAATGACACTGACGTTACTACGATATTATAGAAAACAGCTAATAACTGGCAGTAATCATCTTTTTATTAATTATTTGCAATAACTCTTTGTTCTCTGTGCTGAGCTGTGATCGTCTTCCTGGACCTTGATGTCATGGCACAACCAAGTTTTGGTTCTATTATAAAATTTTAACTTGAGACACAAACACTCCTATGGAAGTGTTTATATTAACGCAATGTTTTTTGTATGTCAAGTTTGGTTTAAATATGCAATTGAGGTACTGATTGCTGGAATATAGTACCAAGCTCAACCAGGCAACCAGTTCAAACCTCCTAATTTATCTATTCACACTACTATTCCTTCTTTCATTCCTGTCATTATAATGCGGACACCACTTCCTGCCTAATTTCACTCCTGCAGTACTCGGCTTAACAACAGTGACCCTCACTGGCCCTGACACAACCTCACTGTCTTTCTCTGAGTAGCTAATGGCCAACGAGCCTCATCTCACCATTGACCCCTTGCCCATACTGAGGTGAATTATGGCACCCAAGTGGCGATCAAACGCGGCAGGTCCTGACACGGACACATCAGTCCATAAAGGCCAGTCCAAGCAGACTAATGATGCAGATATTGGTAAATGACTTGTAATGTTAAGGAGCGAAAGGGACGGACAAGGACAGCGAGAGAGAGCTTATTAGGGCTGATTGCCTGATCATTTTGTAGAAAAGACTGTAGAGTTCATTCCTTCAGGGTGACTCTTTTTCTGCCCGACTTCACCACAGGTGCTGATCACTAAATTGACTGTGGGCTTGATATGAGAACTGATTACAAATCTGTGGAATACTGAATAATGCTGCTGATTAGCTGATGTGCTGACTTTTGAAGTGGTGTGTCACTTTGCCCCTCATTTGCATATTGTATTTTAAAAGATCTATGGCTGTCTATCTGAAATTGGATTTTGAATCGCACCCTTTGAAGCAAACAGTCCTTTCTTTATGTTCAGTATGTGTTTGCTGACTGCAAAGAGCTCAGTCTTACATTTCCAATGTAGACTGCACACAAAACATGCTTTTCCTCAGGACTCGGGCACATTCTGCCTCCTACTGTTGGTGGTGAAGTGAGCCATTCACCTCCATCCCCCTTACACTGTCCTCTCTCCTTCTCCTCCACAAGTCTCTCCATTTCCCCATTTCCACCGTTTTTCCGTGGCCTGAGACAGAGGACGTGCGATGACAGAGGTGTCAGCACAGGTCACAGTGATCCTCTCTTGCTGTTCTTTTCCCACTGGCTCAGGAGTTGATGCATTCCTCCCCTTTCTCAGTCCTCACCAATCTTATGTTGCTGTTCTCAGGATCTACATTCCTGCCCATCAAGAGCTCTCACTGTCTAGCCTTACAAGGTCTTGTTACACTGGACTATAGTGGGAGAAAAGCCTGTGTGAATGTTAGTCTGTCTAATCCTTCATCTTTTCTTCCACTCATCCAGATTAGACTTTGTGTGTCTGTTGGTTTCTCCTTTTCTTTTCCTCTACCTGCTTATCTGTTCTCCTTCTCCGGTCTGGCCTGTGAGTTTCTCCTTAGTGCCCTCCTTCTCAGTTTGCATACCTTCCAGGCCATGGTAAGTCCACCACGTGTCGTAGATCGATCTAGTGCAATCGGGGCTTAAAATTACAACTGCTCTGAGCCTACATAACAAAAACATTCGTCTTCAGTGGTTAAATAAATAGGAGTCATTGAGAAAAAAATGTCCTTTTAAAGTTTTCACAGAATATAATTTTGTTCCTGACGACCTCCCAGCAACACATTTCAGCCTAAGTCCCTTTTTAACATTACATATCTCATGTGGCTGTGTGTGGCATGTGGATGTTTAGGAGGAGCATATCGCACAGTTGTCTTATGCAACAAAATCTACACACATACATCGATCTATTAAATCATAACTCTTGGTAGATGACTATTAAATAAAAGCACACAATAATCCATCCATCTAAAGCTATATATTGTGTACAGGGTGACTCCACAGAACAATTTCAAGCATGCAATGCCGGAGATGTATTCAGTACCAGTCTCCCACAAGGCTAAGAAAGATAAACAAATTCACACTTAGATTCACACCTAAGGGCAATATAGAGTTTCTGGTTTACCTAAAGAAAAATCTTTCACCACAAAGTTATGAAGCCTTGGTGGTTTAGCAGCAAGCAACTTTATTATTGAAATCTGAAAAGAAAGGGTCTTTTGAGACTCCACAGGCAGATGTTTTCAGTTAAAGATATTTACAACAAGAGGGTGGAGACCAAAACAGAGCTAAAGGGAGAGTAAGTGCTGGACTTCATTTTGCCACGTTGTCAGAAAGTCTAAACTAAAGCTGGGGTTTCTCCATGACATGTGTATATGTACAAAGGCAATTTATTGCAAAAGCTACATAAACTGATGATATGCCAGTGGTGCGTTTAAATGTTGTGCACACTCCAAAGTAACCAAATATTAAATAAACAAATTTGGTTTTAATTTGGCTTTTAAAACTTCAATTTAATGTATTGGGGCTGGAATAACAACCTCCCCTCAAAAACAGCTTTATAGTTTACAAAGTAATGTGCATCCTTTGTTTTTTGTCCTTTTACAATATGACATTTTTTCATGTTCAGTTACTTCGAATCTCCTGCACTTACCGAGAGGAAGTGGACATGTTTCATATTTCATGCATAAAAAAAAGTTTACATTTCAACAGCTGTCCTAAAGTTTTATTCACCTTCTGTTTCATCTTTTTTTTTTTACTTTAATCTTTTCCAATATTACAGCCTTGCACCGTATCCCCCCGCCCAGGGCAATATTAGCGACAGTCTGACAGATGGTATTAAACAACAAAGCTAAAATCTGATTCTTCCCTCCCTATGAGTTTCCACTTTGCTAAAGTTGTCATTACCTGAGGGAGAGGAGGAGTAGAGAAGTCTCATTTTAGCATGATTTCAGAAGCAAGATACCCAGACCTTATATCTTTATATTCAGTGTTTCAGATTCAATCTCTTCCACACTTTCTTCTCTTGGTTATGAAGTAACCCGGGCCAAATCTGTTGGCTTTTCTCCCTTGGCTAATCTCACATCATCACATCAGGCCTGTTGTATTGATTTCAGGGGAAAGTAGTCCTAAATTGCTCTTCCTTTGTCAATCTGAAGCTTGTTACCAGGCAACAGGGTGACCCAACTCTCTTAAGCCCCTTCACCCCCCCC
>NW_005187411.1:4436209-4486539 GCF_000239375.1 Pundamilia nyererei
CAACCCCTGATACACACACGCGCACATGCACACACACACATGCTCAATTACACTCTTGATATGGTGCCAAAAATGCAATCTGAGAGTACCTTATTCCCTTCTAATGTGCAATATGAAGATTTGCTGGTGACAAATATGCTTCAGCACATGCAAACACTTTTTTTTGTATTTTATATTCGATATATATATATATATATTTTTTTTTTTTTGCATAAAAACATTTTCTTTAGATGTTTAGGGGAAGTTTAGAAAAGCAGCTTTGTGGAATTTTGATGAATCATGAACATAATGGGGTTATTCTGTTATGGATGACATGGTGTGTAATAATTTAATAGTGTGAATGCTATGCTAAAGGCCATTTGGTTAAATATTGTGTTTCACAGTAAAAAGTGATGACTGTCAAGCAAAATTCCAGAGAAGAAAAAAAAATCCAGCTCACACAAATTGTTGCTGGCTTTTTGATAGATTGGCCAAATATTCAAATATAATTAGTCAAATACAATTCTTCATATTAATCACATTTGGACAATGCTCTTCTATTATCTGCACTCATTTCTCATTTGTCACTGTTCAAACCCTTTCAAGCTAAAGCGGGAACTCACTGGAGCGAATTCTGTCTAACTCAAATATTAAATCTGAGAAACACATTGATAGATGCTCGTACCTGGGAGGGGTCACTTGGGACACGTTTTACATGACTGAGCCAAATGCTCGCGATTGAACACACATGACAACGTTCAGAGGGACTTGGCGTGATGTTTTCTTGGCCGCAAGCGTGTGCAACATTTGTGTTTTGGTGTTCCCTCCTGTATCGTCTTCCTTTATGTCTCTTTCACCAGTGCATTATTCCAAACACACAGACTGCTGACAGATAGGATTGAGATTTTAATGAGGAACAGACAGAAGAGGAAATTAAACTCCGGTTGCTCATACAAATTGGTGTAAAAGCAAGATCTGCATTCAAGCTAACTTATACATCATTGCTTTATTGAGGTGAAGATTTAAAAAAAAAAATAAGAAAGAAAGAAAATAAATGTGTGTCTGTTGTTTTTTCAAAATTAATATCTCAGTTTGCTTCTGCATCATCATTTTTCAGTCTCATTTAAAAAAAAGAAAAAAAGGCTGCTGATGACTCACTAATTGCATAGTGCTTGGTGGGAAGGTCTCCACTGGTGATGAATAACAGTACTTCCTGTTTCAGCAAACATATATGCAGGACTTTAGTGGTTACGTTGGATTCACAGAGGAGAAGATGATGGCTTGGAGTAAGACTTCACATTTACACTCATATCTATTTATTTGTCACTATCTTTAGAAGTTTCTCCATAAAGAAATTAATAAAAACATCTTGCTTGCCCTTTGCCTACCCTGAGCTACATCTACAAATGGCATCCCATATCATTGCTTTCCATTATAATTTGGCCAAACTAGAAACAAATTTCATTTCTGCCCATTAAACGAGTTCTGTATTCATACACGCTCACCAGCTTCATCACGTATTGCCTTCCCTGCACATATTCAAAACACCAAACTGAAAAGAAAAAAGAAAAAAAAAAATCCCCTCCCCATCATGTCTTTCTACTGATGAAATTACCTCCTTTCAGAAATGATTTCAAATGTGACTGTGTCTATGTATGTGTCCTTGTATCTGTGTGTATGTGTGTGTGTGTGTGCCCACATCCCGGGGTTGCTGCATTGATAGCCTCAGGCTGCACTCTTCGGTATGTATCTGATCTGAGCCTAATGAAGCTGAAAGCCTGGCAGTTGTGAGGCACATCTGCAGAGCCAGAGAGTGATGGGCATCTCATTTTGCTGCCGCTCCCAGGAGGTCCGCACACATCTGAGGACCCTGCCTGCTGTTTGCACAGTGACTAGGTACCCCTGTGTACCCATGCCACAGAAGGTCATGCCACATATGCTGCGGCTGCCATCTGGAAGGCCCGCTTGACTGCCACTGCAGCTTCTCATGCCACCCAGCCTTGACTGGTTCTAAATCTGGCTGACCAAATGCATGTTTTGGAAAGATTCTATTGACAATTTTGTCTCTTTTTTTTTTTAATTAATTTGTTTACATGCATACCTTCATATGCCATTCAGTGTGAATATTCTAGCGGCAGTGTAATCAGTGCCACTGTTATTACTGCTTAAAATGTGACTGGAGGGGAGTGTCTTATTTTAAATGGCTGATAGCGGAATTAACATCAGCATGTACAGTGACATGTGCGATGAGTGTACTTGTATTTACCTGTCTAATAGCATTTCAGCTATATTTTGTTTATGGAAGTAAATGCAGGCTTTCATCTATTTATTGTTCTTTTATTTATCAAAAACCCAGAAATGATGTCATTACAGCCATTAATACAGCATTTTACATACATACATCTAAATATAGATTTAATTACCATCTGTGTTTTTTTTCCATCAGTTCCCTGAAATGCTTACTGTGCAATCTGCAGCCCTCCTTGTCCCCCGTCACTCACTGTGCATAGAAACATCAAAATACTTGTCTGAAAATGAAAAGAATGACTGCAGCTCACTCTCTATCTTCCTCGGTCCCTCTCTGTAATGAGGAGAGTGCAGAAGAATAAATGTCTGACCATTTGCCGTTCAAGCTACATTAAACACAGAGCCAGAAGAGATGTTCCTTGGCAGATTTCATAACAGTAGTATAATAAAAAGGGGAGCTCTAACCAGTGGTGTACTACAGCAAAGGCATTTAGACAAAATGGCTAACTAATACTTTTTTCTTGCCTTCTCTTCTACTCTGCCTTGACTAATGCTTCATTTTCTCTTAAGTGTTTTTGTTCTTGTACCTCAGCATTGCTATAATGCTTTAGTGCCTGTATTAAAATATTTAAGTGAAAGAGTAGCCATATCAAGAAAATCTCCATTGCAATAAAATGGGAGACTTCCCTGTCTTTAATGAAAGGGCACGAGAAAAGGGAAGCAACGGTGTTTCATTTCATCGTGACACGTCGAAAAACCTCGCTGCGAATGTTGTGCCAGGACACTTTAACATCACTGCGTCGCTCAATCAATTCTTGTGTCAATTAGTTTAGATTACCTCACAGGAAATCAAATTACTGGCTTGATGTGAAGGTATTATTTGTCAAAATTTGTGCACTTGCAACACAGTGAATTCATAATAGGACCGGGAAAAAGTGATTTGTGTCTTCTTTCAACCGCTATATTCCTGTGGTATCTGTGCTTAGTCTGCAGTCAGCCAGCGGTTCTGTTTGTCTCTGTGAAGCTTACAAAGGGTATATTGAATGTGTCTGACCCACTGTCTTTTATGGAATGTCTTCAGTGGTTCCTAATTACCTTTGGTTTTATGGTCAGACCTGTGTCAGTACCCTGCTCAATTTGCTCCTGTGAAATATGGCTTGGCCTTGGGTTCAAGTAGGGGAGAAAACACAGCACATTGATTAATCAAGGCATGCAGGTTCAGCCTCTGTTCTCGCAGAAGTCAATCCGGTGACATGTTTTCACCTGGGACACATTCTGGTACTCTGAAGTTGCTTCCTCTTCTTAATTAATTTCCTCCTATCTTTCGTTTTTATCTCTCTCACCTCAGTTTTCATCAAAGCTGGCGATCGTGTTGAAAAGATTTTGAAACTTGATGAATTAAAAGCTGAGTTATGCACAAAAGACAGTTCAGTAAAACAGCATATTTCACTTCCTCTCCACAGTGCGTAGACAAACGAGACAGGAAACAAAAAAAGAAATTTTAACCTGTCCACATAAATATACGACAGATGATGTTTTTGTGAGTCTGGAACCGATGCCCTGGGAGGATAGACTGAGGACATATTGTCTACATAGTAAACAGATTGTAACTGATATGAAAATTATAGGCCTGGTTGATTTTTAGTCTCTGTCAACCAGAAACTTACTTTTGGTTACAAAAAAAAAAGTTACTAATCTGCTTCACTTGGCACATTTTGGAAATTTTCACAAAGTTTCTTTTACACTCGGTGATTCTCCTAAAATCGATGAACTTTTATTTTATATGTGCACAGAAATTACATTTTTAAAAGAAAAAGCTGCACAGTTGCTAAAAACAACCAATGAAATTGGCATAGTTGATAAAATTTAGCAGGCGAAACATTTGGGGCAGTAATTTTACTCTGCAAGGTTGTCTTAATGCCTTCGGTGTCGCCTCAGTTTGGTTTATTGGGGAAGTATCTAGCTTACCATGAGCAGTCAGACAATTACAAAGGCAATTTCACGGGGAGGGTTTCTATAATCATCAATGCATGCTGGGAGCCCCTATCAGAGTAAGTTTCATTTGGATTGAAAAGAATTCATTTTGTAGTTTATAACTCACAATGCAGCCATTAGCAACTGCGCTCAATCAGAGATTTTGAAAGAGAGAAACTGAGAGAGAGAGAAAAAAAGACTGAATGAAAATGTGAAACAACATTCAAATTAAACCTTTTGAGCTCAAGTAAATGAGCAACTTAAATGATTTACCCAGTGCGTATTAAGTGCTGCCTTTTAACTATGCATCATTGAATATCTGGACCTAATACAAAGACCCAATTAAAAATATCTTTCAGATAGTTCTTTCAGAAAAAACAAGGTGAAAAGTAATGCAAATCATGGAAAAAAGGAATGTCGTGAATGCTACTTAATCCGGAAACTTTACTTCTAGTGATCTATGACGTCAGAGGGAAACTAGAGCTGACCGCCGCCAGGCTACTTACAGTAATCCCCAATTATGCATGCTTACATCAGGCTGCAGTGTTGTTTTGATGAAAACATATCAAGTCATAATGAATGGAAATGAGTGAATGTTTGTGGGATCAAAATAGCACATAATTACGCTATTACCCCTGACGATACAGGTATGCCCCTGTCTAACACCACAAACATCAAGGTCTCTCTAGCAAATATTTCCTTGTTGTTAGTTTGTAAACAAATTAAATTCATTAAAGGAGGATGACTGAAGGTAAACAGCAACATGCCTTGTGTGTGTGTGTTTTTGTAGTCCACATAAGCAATGATTTTCCCTGCTGGGTTAATATAATGCAAATCAAGGTGTTATTGGACTTAACAAAGCAGGTGATCTTTCATTCGAGCTAGATGGAAGATGCATAGCACTGATTATTATTGGTTTAAATTACACTGGATTTTCCCAAAGCTGAAAGCTTATTGTGTATTGGATATCATTGTGTTAATGATGGTTTATGATTAATGACTTTGCGCCACGCCGTGATAGACATAGCTATTAGGGCTAAAAGAAGAAGGAAACCACACCCACAGGAGCCACTGCAATTAGTTTCAGCCAGATCAGAGGGTGCTGGCATAATGACCTGATTCTGGCAGCTTATTCTATTCCTGATCTCTAATCATAGTTGCCACTGGCGTCTTTCCCTCTTCCGTTTCTATTCCTCTCTACCACTCCCTCCTAGTCGGGGAATAAGAATTAATGAAATAATATAGACTAATATGAACGTTGCAGGCCGAGTGACCACTCACATGTGGCTCCTTGCTTTGGCGAGTACAATTACACACTAAGTTTGATCAGCGTTGATAGACAAAACAGCAGGGGCTCATAAATATGGATGCAGAGTCTGAGAAAATAAATTAACAGGGCCTGGCCTCTCGGCTGCCCCACTTAGACTGTCAATTACGGACCTGACAGGAGCCTTGTGAAAGAGCCACACAAGGATGACACACACACAGACACACACACACACACACACACACACACGCAGTCATTAAACTGTGCATTTGAGACCATTCTGGAGCCATACAGCAGTCACCTGCTTCATTATCAGTAAGCAGAGTTCATGCTTTATGACATGTATCAAGAGCTTACAGTTACTGAGTATTGTCATCTGCTGCACAAAATCCCACACAAGGATTGATTTAGGGCAAAGAAAAAAAATAGAAATTTTTGGTTTTACATGATATAAATATGTTTTGCTTAACGCAGATTTATTGCTTGTTTCCAAGACTGGGCAAAGAAATTTTGGAGGCCAGCGGCCAACTCTGACAATCTTACTTTTTCAGAGCCGTAAATGGTTTCAGTGAGGAATGTTGCTCATTTTTTTTTCTCCACAGGGTCACGGTTATTACATGTTTCTTTTTTTTGGGCTCATTTTCAAAAGGTGACAGTGTATTAAATTATGCATGCTGAGAAGATGAAGACTGTACAAAAGGGCAAAGAGTGGAAGGATAAACAGGCAGCGATTCAAGACCTTTTTAGACCATGTCCAAGCACACGTCTTGTGCACTCGTGTTCTGTGTGAAAGGGTCAGCCCTGTGGCTTTGAAACCAGCAATATGTCACCATCTTATATTAAAAGCTGGCTTAAGGCCAATATGTGGCTTTTCGTAATAAAAAAAAACGAATGTAACTCATGCATAAAAAGAATATAACCAGTTTAATTCATGCACTGATATAAACTTAGATCTTGTTTTTCGGTTGGTCTATATGTGGAATCACTAATTCCAGAGATTCAGCATTTGTTTGCACACATTTGTGGCTTTTTATTAGCATTTGAAAGTTTCTCTGTGAACAGAAGTACAGGATTTTATAGTTGAGTGCTGTTAGGAGAGCATATTACCGTATAAGAGTATTATAGGATTGAGATTTAGATACTCGTCTTTTACAGATAATAATGTAAGATAAATGGCATTTCTCCTACGAATCTTACTTCTTCAAAGGCTACAGGATGTCTCTATAGAGTTTCCTTGGCCTGCATTATCTGGGTTATGGGCTGACGCTTATCCTAAAACATTTTTGTACTTAAAGTTTATTGGCAAGTTCAGGAAACTTTAAAAAAATGCCACCCTCATCTGCTCTAATCAAGAAAATAGTTTGTTTCTAAGCATTTTCACAGCTTACCTGTAAAAATGTTAAGCTTTGAATGTGCAGTCAGGTGTGTAGACAAACCCGCCCTTGTTGTACACACTATAACAAACAAATGCATGTTGACTCACAGTATCAAACAGATGGAAAGTTTTAATTTAGTTCAGGATGCTATTAGGCAGCCATGTGAGTTAAAGTTGCAGCCTGCACATTTAATAGATTATATGCATCAATGACGCAGTTTTAAAGATAATATTGAGGAGCGGTGTAGATAAAATTTGCATAAGGAGGAGTTCTCTGTTCTTCGCATGAGGATTAAGTCTGCTTTTTGTTTTGCTTTGTGTTTTTTTCTTCTGAAAATTATTATTCACATAATTGATTGCCTTGCAGAGCATATTAGATAGTTGAGGAAAGACATAAAACAGGATGCATGGTCTGGGAAAGAGATAAGTGAAAGGTCCCAGAATTTTAACAGCATACAGACGTCACGATCACGCTCAGAATCACATCTTAGATGCGGTCCTGAAAGTGAGACATTAGCTCCTTTATTATATTTTAAAAGAGAAACAGGCAGAATAGACAGTATTCATCCAGCGTTGGTTATCAATCACACAGCATAGCTTTTTTTGGAAAGCACAATTTCTCTCATGCTGTTTTCACACATGAATTCTGGGAAATGTCAGAAGAATTGTGAGGAGACATTGTCTGAAGTTGTCCTTTCTCTCATTTAGCACACGGTGGGAGATGGTTCTTATTGGCTGAATTCTAACTATTGGAAATACACAAGGGTGCTGTCTGAGTATAATGTACAGGAGGCAGTAAAATACCACTTTCTAACTATGAATGCAATGGCCTAATTACAATAAAAATTTTAAAAAGAAAGAAACGAAAGAAAAAAGTACACCTTTGTTTGAAAGTTTTACATATCAGGACATAATGAAAAAAATCTGGTCTTAAAATGAGGTAAGATGAGCAAAAACACCACGTAATTATTTAACAAAATCTAAGTCAAAATGCAGAAACATTTTACTAAGTACTTCCCATCATTCAGTAACTTGTAGAACCACCTTTAGCAGCAAGAACTTTAGTTTGTCATTTTCTGTATGACGCTATCAGTCTCTCACATTGTAGTGAAGTCATTCGGCACTTTGTCTTAAACCCCTTTTCCATCAGTGCCTACTCAGGTCAGCTCACCATGGCTCCCCGTGGTTTTCAGGGCTTTCCATTAGGTGACAGTAGCTGATACCAAGTACTTTTTAGTACCTACTACGCCTGGGTCCAAGTAATCTGATGCAATCAGAAAACGTGATGTCAGCAGACTGCAGTCCACTGCATTGGCTGGTCAGTGGCGTCACTCGATGAGTAATGAGAGCGCCTCCTTTACGAAAATCACAACCGCCACTTTTGAAACCTGGTAACATTGTAGTCCCCGACCAAACAGCACTTATGTCATCATCTCGACGTCCACCTTTGTCGTGGGTTCATGTCGCATATTAATAATATCACAGGACACATTGCTGTAACGATTCCATGCACATTAGTTGGTACTTCAATGTAATGGAAAACAAGTCGAGGTGACCCAAGTACTAATGCAAAATGGACTTTAGGGTCCCATTGCTTCCGTTGAGTCAGGCTGAGATCTGAACTTTGACTGAGTCGTTGTAGTTTTGTGTTTTTCTTTTTTCAGCTGTTCTGTTGTAGTTTTTTGTTTTGTTTTGTTTTGTTTTGGTGTGCTTGGGCCAAGTTTTATGTTTTGGACAAATCACCTAAAATACTTTGGTGTAGGAAGGAGTTCATACTCTACTCAGTCACTGTAAGCCCAAATCATCACCTCTCCACCACCGTGGTTGACAATTGGTATGCTGTGTTTGCGCTGACCAAACAGCTGACCAAACAGCTTCACTTTGGTCTCGTCTGAACATTGTCCCAGAAGTCTTGTGGTTTGTTGTTTTTTTGAAGAGAAGAGGTTTTCTCCTGAAACTCTGCCAAACAAGTCGTACTTATTCAGTCTTTGTAAAGTGTCCCATCATTAACTTTAACTTACTAACTGAGGCCAGTCGAGTTTCAGATGCAGCTTTTGGGGTTTTTGTAATTTGTCTGATCATTGCACGGACCATGGAGTGAATTTGCTGGCAGGCCCATGAGAGCAACAGTTGCTTCTCTAAGACTATTGCTGATATCTTTCCTTGCCATTGTGTTAACACACACTTGAATGCTCCAAACCAGCAAACAGCCAAAACTTCTCCAATACCATCAAGGTCTGTTTTGAGTTTTAACATGGTCTCACACTAGCCAAACTACAACGACTGAGCTGATAGGATAAAATGCTTCACTTTCAAATGGCTTTTGTGTGTCTCTGTGTGTGTCTCTCTGTGTGTGTCTCTCTGTGTGTGCGCTTTTTCCTGTTTCTCTGTTGGTACAAGGTCTTTGTTATCATCAAGGGGAGAAAAATTGGTGGCTGCCAATAGAAATGAATCCATTAGAGATGGATTGAAAAGCTGCAACACTGCCAACTTTCCATGATAATTAAGTCATTGACAATTTTGTCAGCAACTTATGCACAGTCTTTGTCGGGTTTCCAGGCAATTTCCTTGTGAGCCATTGAGTAATTTACCTACCATGCTAAAAAAAATAAACAAACAAAAAACAAAACAAAAAACAGGCAAACAATTAAGCAAAACAAGAACAGTTAAAAAGAAAAATCAGCATGCTTACAGGGAGCTGACTATAGCTTTACATGCACTGATACCTGTAATCTACAGCTGCTAAAAGTCCTGGTTAGATATTGCTAAAGTCCATGCTGAACACTGAGAAACTATTAACCTGTAAAACAGCACTATTGACAATATGTGATATTGACCGTGCCACCTAGAATAAGTTGCCATAACAGGATCATATCGATTTGAGTCATTGATGGTATGCAGTACTGTTTGTTTCCTTGCACTAAAGAAAAATTCAAGTGAAGTTACACCTACAGAAATCAACCCAGACTGCCTACAAGAGAAAAGCAGAGACTAACATTCCATTGAAAAAAACAGAATCCACAAAATCATACACAGACACAAACACTTTGAATCTTTTGTCTCATTTATAAAGATTTTTTTTCACATGAGAATTTTTTAAAATGTCTAAAAATGACACATTACATGGAAGTTTCTGAAAAAGCTGCTCTCTGTGTTTGAATGGATGGCCAGATGGACAGATTTTAGTAGCGGCAACTAAAGGATAGATTAGTGGTTAATCTTGTTGTAGGGTTTCTTCTTTCACTCAGAATCATTCCAGGAAACAAGAGCAGATTTGAAATCCATCCAAATCTAATTAAAACCCTCAATACAAAAGACTGTGCTTTTTGACAGTTTGATTGGAGGGATGAGAGGCATGGCGAGGGAGAGCCTACTGTAACCATTTCACAGGAGGCTCCATGCAGTGTTGTTCCTTAGAGGGGGTGCCTTTTGTTGTTACTGGAGACAGATAGGCATTCCTGATAAATGTGAAAATGTGTCAAAACTCAGGAGGGAAGCCGGGAAAGTACCAGAGGTAAATTTGGCCTACTTGGGCATCATTACAGCTATTGTGTGCCTGTCAGTAAGTTCACCCACATTGTGCTGTATTTTTGCTGATACAGTGGGCCTTTTTAGTAAATTACTTTACCCCTCAGTTTTGGGGTGTTGCTGAGCAGTTTATATTATCAAATATTCTCTGTCTTCCTGGTGTTTTTTTCTATTTCATGTTTCAGATATTCTGTTTTTAATCATTTCATTTTATTATATATCTCTTTATTTTATTATTTACAAAAAAAAAAAGCTGATCTGCAGACTCCTATATAGCCGGCATGAACTCACAAGAGAGCGCCTTTGTATGGACAGGGGTTCACATGCTGGCTGACCACAGGCAAAAGAAAAAAAAGAGAGACAATCAATATTTCTTTACCGGCCCGGGAGACTCTGAGGTCTTGCTTAACGCCATAACAACATGCTTTGGAGCATTGTCTGTGCCATAAACCTATCACATCGCTGCAATCTTCAACTCTGCCTGGCTACAGGCCCTCCCAGGCCCCTGCACTCACTTCCTTGTCTGGCCCCCGCAGTCCCAGCCCTTGAAGCCCCTTGTCCCGGCCCTAACAACCCCTTGCTCCCCAGCCTTTACAGCAGTAGCAGCAGTGCTGTTAGCATTGTTAATGGCTATTGTTATGAATGAGGACCTCTGCTCCTCTTTCTTCATTGGCAGGCCCTGGGCAGGCAGATGGATAGGCTGCTTACTTCTTCTCTGCTATCAGGGAAGCCCAGACACTGGGCCTAGGACTAGCGGAACAAAGTAGGAGGAATGATGCCCCAATGGAGAGAAAAGGGTGAGAGAGAGAGGGAGGAGAGTCAAGGGAAGGGGGCGTCAGGCACCAAGAAAAAAGAAAAAAGAAAAAAAAGGGGGGGGGGGCAAGAGACAAGGGTGAAGGAGCAAGGGTGCAAAAGAAGGGAGTAGGTCTCTCCTCCCCTGAATAAATTTGGAGCTCCATTGTAAGAAGTGTAAGAGAGGAGTGTGGCTGCTGTCTGTGGCAGAGGCCTATATTCTCAGCAGCCTGTGGAGAAGAAAAGAGGAGGGGTGAGGGGCACACACACTGCCCCCTTACTGGGCCCCTCCGTATCCCCCCCCCCCGTTGCCAGCACCCCTGCCTGGTGATGAATGGTGGTACTTGCTGAAAGTGAAGCCTGCTGGTGAGCCTTGGCTCAGGCCGGGAAGCAGGGGGAGACTGCTTGGAAGATCACGGGGACAAACTCAGCAAAAGGCTGCCCTTCAGTCACCCATGTACTCCACCAAGACGGCAGGACCACTGTTGGCACACAACCACAAAAAAAATCTGGATCAGATAGACTCTCTTTCCACAATAAAGGATTCAAAATCCTAATTAAATCCACTAAAAGCACATTTTGGTCGGCACTGAAAAATCACAAAACTTGCAACTTGTAAACAGCTACTGATGCCACATGACTGAGTGCATTCAATTATTCCTCCAGCTGACAAAGACTGTATGCTCTTTTTATATTATACATTGTAGGAGAACCCTATTGATCTAGATCTCACTTCCGTAAATGACTTATTGTGGTAAGGAAAGTCAGCCAAGATGTCTGCTATAACCACAAAAACAGAAAATACTAATTGCTTGCTGGGATGCAGTATTTGCTGACAACATCACAAAAGATGCTTTTCTGTAGGTATGAGATTGTTTTAGACACCGTACGAGAAAAAAATAAAAATACATGTCGAACAATACGTTTTTCCTGGAGTCTCTCTAATGAGTCTGTGGTACTCACGACACACTTCCTTCTTACTCTGATTTATTTGCTGTAACACACATACACAATAAGAAAGTGGACCCTGCTCTAAAGCAGACCTTTAGAGAAATGTGAAAAGAGATGGAGAGAAAAGTAGGAGGAGAGATGGAGGGAGCCAGGGGGCTGGCCGCTGTCCCGGCTCCCCCAGCCTCTCTGGATCCCAGCCATCTGCCACAGCTGCTGCCTGGCTTTAACTGCCACTCTAATTGACAATGAACCCAGAGCCCTGTGATAATTGTGGCTGCTTGGTGACTTGGGCAGGTAATGCCTTCCTTTCAGGATTTATCAGGCCCCATCTGTTCCTCATAGTGCTATATGTGGCAGAAAAGGCCCCCATGCCTAACCATCAGCACTCACCACTACTTCATCTCCCACTCCCAAAACACACCCCGATACCCACCCCAACCCCCTTCCCACACACGCAGTCCTATTCTATCTACATGTCTGTTGTCGTATCCAACCACTATCCGGCTCCCTAACGGCTCTTGTGTCTCCTCCCCCCAAGTTGCTGAGCAAATATGACCTCAGGGGTAGCCACACCCACCAGAGGCCACAGCTCCAAGGCTAGGATTGTTTGTTCAATCATTAACTAAAAATAAAAGCCTCTTTGCAGTTGCCCAAAACTCCCCCCTTTTTCCTCTGTTGCGCAGAATGAGATGAGTATTGTGTGCAGTGTGTCAACAACAACTGCAAAGGGCAGGGGGCTTAGCCTCACACCCTCGCCAACACCACGCAACCCCTGCTCTGTTGATTAGATTGGTACCCATCTTTCTCACGTGGGGGAACAATTGAGATCTCCGCGATGTTAGCAGGTGTTGTGTCCAATGGTGTTTGATTATTGCAGCGCTCAATCTTGATAAAATCTGCCCACCACCCGTCCCCCTACGTTCGGAGCTGTTGCTGTTCACAACATCGCACATTTAGCATGTCAGAAATTGTAATGCTGATAAATTGATAGATAATTCTCGGACCATTCTTCATGCAAATAATTGACAATTCTGGTGTGAGGCTGATGAATGTGCACGGTGCAAACAAAGATTGCAGAACTTCTCTGCGTTGCAAGTTGAACAGGTCTGTCAGTGAACAGCTGTTCTTCACAGGAGCACGGAACAATATTATGACAACAGATTCACCTCACATTCACATCAACATCAATTCTAAATGTTCTTCTGAATCCGTTTAAGCAAAAAGATATGGTTTCAGCTAGTGCTCCGTCTAAGGATACAGATGGAAAGTACGCACTACTGTGGCTACTTGATGCTGTGCCAAATGCTTTTTTTCTGCCAGATTAATGTCAGATACTGGCAGATAACAGGAAAATATGTCAGTTTTACTTTCCAGAAATGGACAGATCTTGGCCATGTGCTGCCTAATTGTGGGCAGTGTTTTACCATCTGTTAGGAGTAGATATGATTTCAGACAGAATGATCAGATATGGCCCACATTTGCTATCATTACCCTAAATAGAGAATATGTATTTATTTATAGCATGAATTGGATCTCACTGTTTGTGTGTTATATACCGTGTGCACAACAGGTCACTGCTGTGAGCCACAAGTTTGTTTTGACGCTAAAAATATACAAAAAAAAAAAAAAAAACAGAAAGAAAAGGCTTCAGTATTTTTAATGAGCATGCAAACCCTGTTTTTGAAATTATTTCCCCAACTCACAATGGCAAAATAGTTTTTATTTCCTGGGTTATATTTTTGTTGTTGTTGTTGTTTGAAGTTGTACTTAATTATTGTATTTTGCCTAAATGAATGGTAATTGTATTTCACAATTTACACAGATTCTAGCGTCCTTCCCTGTTTGTAAACTATGCATAGAAAACATGTTTTACAAACCATTAAGCTCACAAATTTATTCACACAAATAAAACCAGCCATCTGTAATTTAGCATTATTTCAGTGCATTAGGAACAGAACATTTAACTCAGACATAATTTTAGGCTTTGAATTATAGCTTGGATGGGAAGGCACTCTAAATGGGAGTGCTATGTGGACACAGGATATCACACAAGAGTGGGAAAATGTCATATGGAGGGTTTATGAATATGAAACAGGGTTGCAGTTGCGCCAGAGAATAACATTTAGCATAGATGACATTCTATCATTTAACTCGGTTGGTTGTGGAGAAATTGACATGTGAATATGGACGTGACACAAAAGCAGAAGTTGTAATATTATGAGCGTAGCTGAGGCCGTGAATGGAAATAAGAGTTTGCACCTTCTGCCAAGATCGTGACGCGAGTTTCCTTAATTCTCTGACATTGACCAAATTATTTGTGATCTGGACCTAATTTAACTGTGCATCCCTTTCTAAAACCTCATCACTTACAGGGCAGATTTCGGGATTTTGAGCGCAAGGACATCTTAAGGCTTTAAAAGCCTCTATCTACCCGATTCAGCAGGCATGCAATACCAAAACAGCAAGATTTCTCCCCGTCTCTCTTACACACTTACACACCCCTGGACACAACACAGACACACTCGCAAATGCATCCTGCTGACAACCCACCACTCCTAATCCTTCCTCATCAGGGCTGCCTGAGCCCTCGGGGTTCCAGTCATTTGGTGTCTATCTACCAGAGGAAACTGCTGCTGCTGTGTTGCCTGTGCAGGTGTGTTAGTGCGCCAGCGTGCATTTGTGTATGTGTGCCAGCACAAAATATGGTTTCATGATTTGAAATAGGAATTAGCTGGCTTAAGCTCCTTACTTAACTTCAAAGTTCTCATTCGAAATCTAAACTTAATAATGAAAACAAAATGGAATTAAAGTGTCCTACTGTTGGGTTAGCTTCAGAACAATCATTAGTTTGAATGACTTATAAGTACAACTAAGATTGCATTGCAGACTAAATACATGTTAACCCTGAAATTGCACTGCTGTGGTATGACTACAGTAGTTATGGATAGTTTACGCCTCACTAAATTCTAGGATCAGGATTTTTGTTGATTATTTGGGGATTATTGTATCATGTCGGGACCGCTGTATTCTGTTATACTGTATTCTGTTTCTTCCAAAGTGAGATACTAGAAGCCAAGACTGTCTTATGAATTGCAATTAGTAACACTTATCTTCTCTAGACTGTGAATTCATACTTCTATTAACGAATTTTGAACCTGGCTTTTTCCAGTATCCTGGTATTTGTTACATATGGTGGATATTTAAATAGATTCACATAGCCTGCATTTACATGTTCCCAAAAATCTTAATTTAATAATCATTTACTTAATGTAAACAACTGAATGGGGAAGTTTTAGATGGGACACTAAATGTTAGCTATACTTTTTAGCTTCACTTCATGTTTCCTGACTTAACCTGGATCGAAGCCCCTTTATGTCATTCACTTTTATCACTTTTGGAAAGATAAAAGTAAAAAAGTTGCTTTGCGCACTTTCGGATTTTTCAACACACAGTGCCAGAGGCATTTTAAGTTTCACAGTTTGTTCTCATATATTTGTTATTGTATCTCATCATGTCCTATAAGCAACAGCCTATATGGCAGCTAGTAGTAATTAGTAGCAGGATGCTGTGTGATGAAAAAAAATAGTTCCAGGTACTCTGACTCATATTGTAAGTGAGGACAAAGGCAAAAACATGATCTTAATCAAAATGACAAGAACATTAAAAATGCAGCATTGCTCAACAGAGGCAAAGATAAGAATCGATCTGAGCTGCAGATGATGGTTATCAACATTAATTATTGAATTAGATCTCCATCATCATATAAGTGCACTGCTTCATCCTTTAGGGAAGGGAAAGAAACGTGTTTCTCCCTGCTAATGTACAATCTGAATTCTTCCCAGCTCCTCTACATATTGCCCTCGAGCTAAATTCACACTTACAACTTCAACACATAAACATACTGGTTTTTTCCTTATGTTTTACACCAAGTGTCTGGCTCTGTTTCTCTCTTGCCATCTTTATCTATTTACAAAATCTGCTTGAGGAGTGAACCTTAACAGAGTGCTTCCCTACATCTGCAGCTCTCCCATTCCTGTGATCCTGAGATCCTGCGGCCCATCAGCAACGTCTTGTCCCTCAGAGGTGCATTAATCCAGCACGTGGGGCTTGGCGCTGAGGACTGCCTAGCTATCTCCTTCCTTGGCCTCCCATGATGCCCTGCTTAGGCAGAGGACCTCCCCACTGACCCCCTGGCTACAGGGGCCCTGTGATTAGCAGCACTCCCCGTACTTTGTATCTGTCACAGGCCAGTGCTGTGGGGATGGATGGGCCTGGATTAGCACAGGGGAGAGCAAAGCTATTCAACACTTCACATAACTAAGAGGGGATTCAGGATTCTGGTCACTGCCTACTGAGAGAGGGGGTATAGATGAGACTTATGAGGTATTGCAGGCATGTGTGTCTGCCTTGGATGTTTGAATTAGAATTAAAACAAAGCTTTGAAAGTTAATCCCAGGGACTGTAAAATATACTGTACAGACACCACGGTCTGAACTCACTAGGGCTGGTGTGTTCTCACATTAAACAAAACTGACATGCACAATAATAATCTAACCACAACCACATAATCACAGACATAACAAAATGTTCTCTTTTTTTTTTTTTAAATAAAATCAGAATTCAAAGGTAACCCTGTATAATAAACATTGTTATTTGGTTAGTAATGGGTTTGTAGAACATAATCTGTCTGTTTATAGGTTTCAGTTTTGTAAATAGATAACTACTCTATTATGGAACATTATCTGGAATCTTATTATATAGCTATAACTGATTAAATAATACCTTAATGGTGTGCAATGAAATTGACATCACAACCACCGAAACAAGCTGTTGTTTTAGTGTCACTTCGGTGACATGGACATCAATTTTTGTAACCTGGAGCATTGTGCCACAACTGGGTTAAAGACATAAGTGTACGTGTCGGTCTTTACCACCATATTAATGACATATCAGTACAGATGCTCAGAAATGCACAGTTTGTACTGACAAGTTTGCAAAAATTAGACTTTGGAAAAAACCTGGAGTCAACATGCTACGTTCTTTTTGACGCACTGTAACATTTCACTTTCTCTACTGGGTTGGAGTTAATCGGAGAAACTGTTTAGTTGAAGAAAAATGATGGTTTGGGTTTGTGTTAAATATGATGAGTTGGCAGAGTGACCTCTGTTTCCCTGTGTCAGACTGGTTACCTGACCAGGGTGTACCCCACCTCTTCCTCTGTGGTAGCTGGGATTGGCTCCATGCCCCATGTGACCCTGTTAAGGATAAGTGAATGGATGGATGAATGGGAGAGTGCCTCACTTTTGCTGCCAGGCATCTGTCACAGGATAGAAAAATAAAAACCTTGTATGCATCTCTGAGACACAAGTGGCTTTGGCTAAACTGTGACATTTAACAACCTGAACATTAGAATTAGTTCACTGTTCAATAATACATAATAATATTACAATAAATGTATATGGGTCTTTTCATGTTAAAGTCATCAATCAAGAAACTATATAAAATGCAACATTTTCAAAGAGAAGCACATTCATACTTCTTGAGACACTGATAAACTTGTCTAAAGCTCCCAAAAATATTGTGATTTTTTTATTAGTTAAGTGCAAATTTCTATTCTCAAAGTTTTAAAAGTTTTTGAAAAAAAAAACATTTTACCAATAATTACATATTTGGAGGATAATAATCTGCATTGTATCCTAATTCATTTTGCTTCAGCCTGAAGTATTCAGCTAAAGCGACTACTTGTTATTTGCTCGAAAGCATATTTACTCCTTCCTTCTTAAAAAAAGGCATTTGATCATAATATCCTGCTGTCTGAAGACTAAATGTAAGTTTTCTTCTCAGGCTGTTACATGGTTTAACTTTTATTAGTGAAATATAATATTACACAGAAATCAGTTCAGAAATTTATGTTGACATGGCCTTATTTGGCCAGCTAAAAGGTGCATTTGCTTAACTCTTCCCATCGTCTCAAAACACTGTGCACTGACACTGCTCCAAACTTCATGTGCTATATCACTAAGGACTAAAGTTTTAATTGTATATCTTTATTTTTTACCATCCTGACAAACACCCAAAATATATCAGAAGGAAATTATAGAGTTAGACTTTCTTTCCACAGACTGCACAAACTCTCAATTAAGGCAAAAACTTTGTAGAACTCCCAGCCTGCCAGTCTGCGGCTGATTCTGGATATTAAAAATGTATTTACAAGTTTAGTCTTAGTTCAAATGTGTCAAAACTACAGATAAAACTGCCCAGTTTCTTTGAGATACTTTCTTGTATTGGGTACTGTTTTTTTTTTAAATTACCCTTGGCTATATACACTGCCTCCGTAACTGTCAGTGTTGACAAACTAGTAAACAAATAGCAAATTCATAAAATGTTAACAACAAAATGTTGCACAGAAACAAAAGATAGCCTTTTTTCTTTACCGAGATGTTTGAGAACACGCTCACAGCTAGTGCGACACATTGAGTGATGAAACTAGCCTGAAACATAATGCTAATCAGATGCTCAGTCATCGTAAACAATACACAGTAGACACTAAATATCAAGATGATTGTATAGTTCACATGAATAGTAGCCCAGGAGGTTCCAGGTGTCATTGATAGGACAGCATTGTGAAGCTCCATTACCATATGCTGTAGCTATTGTCATTAGCCTGCTATTTGTCGGTCAAGAGACCCTGACACAGAGAAAGAGAGCACCCATTTATCATAAACATACAACAGTGATTCAGACCCTCACAATGAAACTGTGCAACTCTGCATTAATATTCATTGCTACCCACATTGCTTTTCTCTGTCTTCCTGTTTCTCTGTTTCCCTCCAAGAACTCCTGCTTGCTAAAAGCTTTCCCTGTAATTTTTCTATTATGAGAAGTCTCTTTTTTTCCTATTTGATGTCATTCATCTCTACTTTGCATAATGGTGTCAAGGTTAATAGCCTTAGTAACAGTGCTTACATGGCATATTCTCAAATTCCCAGGCTCTACCAACCATGAAGATCACTTATTCTTCAGAATGCAGCATCTGTACAAACAGAAAGCATTTTAAAATTTTAGTAAGCAAGCCCTAAAACACATAAAAGTTAAAGAAATGCATTTATACAAGAGCTAAGTAACTGTGAGAAACTGCCACACACGGAGGGATGGACAGATAGAACCACCTTTCAGGCAACTTGACTAAGGGTAGTTAATGGTTTCCGACAGCCAGATTCATCAGTGGCTCATCTGTGCTGTTTACACTGTTTAATTGTTTGACAGTTCCTGTTTATGCTGTGCCACTTCCAATCCTCCATGCTTTCATTACAGACTGGCGTTTTCCTTCAATAAACTAGCATTTGGTGTTTGCCAGTAGCCACAGTGTTGAATGTGATCAAACAAATTGCGCCTGTCCAGCTTCCCACAGACATCACTCTTTAATCCTGGAACTGGAGCTGAAGCAACACTTTCAAGAGAGGAGCTACAGCACATGTGCATGTAAATATTTCTGCAAATGTATTCATTTGTGCGCATGAGGGAATGATTCGTTTTACCTGCAGCCAGTTTTATCAGACATCTCAAAGTGGGAGGCCTTATCAAGCATCAGTAGAACCTTTGAAGTCTGTTATAAATAAGATAGTTAAAGGAACCTGCATGGGCAGTGATCTTGGATTGTTGGTCTAAGAAGCTTGATATATACAGGTCATTGACTTAAGATGACTTATTAGCGCACACATGCTGCAGGTAATGGAAGCGTAGCTTGCACGCTGCATGCCATGGCTATTCAACCTTCAACATCTCCTATATAACTGAGAACAGTGGACTCAGGGGAGAGATCGAGTGAGCAAGACTGAGAGAGAGCAAAACAGACAGCCAGAGGGTGGTAAGAGAGAGTCAGGGAGAGAGAGCGAAGGGGGGGCCCTGCAAAGATGAAAGACAATGCAATCAATAAGATATGTAAGATAACAAATAATGCCCTGGGTATCTCATTAATCGTAACATAGGCTTATTATGCTGAGCACAGGTTTATAAAGCTGGGTCACTTTGGCTCTCTTTATTGAAATATCAGCAGAGGTGAGAGGAGGTAAAAACACTACTGAGACTAAAATTTAGTGGTAGCTTCAGCAAAATATGTGACAGAAGGTCACCCACTCACCCCAGTAAGGAGCCTGATGTTTGCTGTTGCACAAAAACATATGGGGGCCATTTTTACACCGAGATGATTCGAGATAGCTTGTGCTCTGTGCACATGCTTTGCTGCATGAAAACTAGCTGGAGAAATGCACGCAGACCTTAAAACCAATCTGTTGTCGCATATCAGGTGGTGTGTGTTCAAGAGGGACTGTGTTGTTGTAGACACTGTGATGACATTGAACCCTCTGTCATTCTTCCCTCCATGCGTAAGAGGAAGAAAATGATAGCTTATCCCTTGATGCCCTTGAAGGCAAGGTGTCTCTACATAGTAGATCCATCACAATCAACACAAGATCATTTATATTAAATGCCTTCTTTCTCTTTTTTTTAAAGGTACACCCCATAATATGTTGTTCTGAATGGAAGGTGAATTTAAACAGAGCAATAAACAGTGATCGTTGCACACAACTTGTCCTTCTAATTTACAACCAGGAGCCGGGCACTGGGCTAAGGAGAGAGGAAGGTTGGAAGTTGAGATGCATAATAACCTAATATGTATTTTCACTTAATCTCTATTCTCTGGGTGCCATGGGCTGTCTGCTGTAAAGGTGCATAAAATCCATTAGCGGAGGCCACAGTTTACAAAGAATATTACTGTAATTTCCATAAATTCAATGTTTTTCAGATCTTCAGATATTTATCGACACTTTTAATAGAAATTTAATAATGGTGGAATGTTTTTCATGTAAAGTGTGGTTGTAGTTGTATACAAGATTACATAATCATGCCTTAAGTCTTTTGTTAAAGTATGCCGTGTTTTTCTCAACAGTGAACTCTGCATCACCCCTACACTGTCTTTTCATTCAATATATCCTTTGAGCTCCTACACTTGTGTGAAAAGCCTTAGATTTGGGTATAAACATCTCAACATGGACGAGTAATCATGAATCCTTTTTATGACTGCAGGAATAAAGTTCCAAATTCACATTCGAGGATACGAAACTGGACTTGTGCTAGTGAAAAAGCATTTGTGCAACCTGCAATTACCAAGCACATTCTGCATGCAGCCCAGAAGGATGGAATCAGCATGCAGAGTAATGCTGATTCACTCACATTTTATTGCAATTGTCTTTCTCCATCTTTAAGTCTACACAAATGTCACCCACTATAGGGTGCCAAATGGCTTTCCTGCTCACATTAGTCTAACAGCAGACAGAGAAAAATGTCACCTTCATCAGGCACTGATCAGTGAGTTCCACAACATTGCCCCCAAATGTATAAGTGCATGTACATATGGAACCTTCTTCATGAATTGGAAATTTTCTATCCCTGAATATTCGTATGACTAATGGCATATTGTTTTCTGAGTTACAAAGATGGATATGGTGCAAGCGCTACCACTGCATAAATAGCTGAGCTAGACGTGGCACATTAATAAACCAACCCCCGCATTTTTCTTTTTGCATGTGATACGTTGGTGTTGGCTTTAAAAGGGGATTTGCTGCTTGAACTAGCAGATAGCAAGTGCTGTTATACCTTCAGACATAATTGATTGAAATCTGGGTCTTGTCATTTCTGGATTGCAGCACGATGTATGCTGCTTCATGTAAACGCTGCTTGCATTGACCCAGGCCCCAGGCAAGTCACAATTCACCTACAAAAATATGCTTGGCTGATTAATGCAGGAATCATGTCAGCCTATTAGGGCTATTAAGGTGTAAGCATGCATGTTAAGGGCTATCCAAAACAGAACAGTTTGGAAAAAGGCTGGGGTCAGCAGAGGGTTTGAATTTGACTTATGCATACACACACAGTCACACACAAACACTAGAACCAATCTGAATCTGGTCCACCCTACCGTACCGTTTCACTGAGTACTGAAATGCTTGAATGAAGATGGATAGGATTTCCTCGAATGTAATCCAAAGGAGACTGCTGGTCATTGCCAGCATACAGAGAAACCATCTTGGTTTCTCTGTATGCTGTCACTTTCTCACCCAGCCAGCTAGTGGTGGGACTAAATGTGATGGGCTTTATGTGCCCTTGATTCCCCTACAAAGGGAAATTACCAGAGATGCTGAAAATGAGCCAGGCATTCATGGCCATGTCTTTACAAGATGTCCAAAGTCAAGGTCTGGGTCACTTTGGCCTCCTCCCTTTCCCCTCTCCATCTCACCTGATCAATATGTCATAGAGCAAAGCCCAATCAAAGTGAAATACCCAGGACACGCCTCCTAATAACATATTTGCGGCCATAAATGTAAAGATTAATGATAACAAATGACCAAGCCAGTTTTATGTATGCCCTGACGCTCTCTCAATGCATGAAATTTCAGGCTAGTCGCTGGTTGTCTTCAGGTTCATTACCTCCACACAGAGGCATGGGAGGTTTCAATCATACCACCCCAAAATATAACCCCCAACCAGCCTCAAAACAGAGTCTACACACACACACACACACACATACACTCACCACCTCCTCCTCTCATAATGAAAACATAGGTTAGGCGCACATTAATCAATGCAGACACCAAGTTCTATGAAATCTAAATGGGGTAAACATCCCCTGAGCATTCATTACCATTTTGTGCCAGGCTACAGAAAAGAAATAAAGAATAGAAGAAGAAATATATTAGTGTATTGATTTTGATACCCCATTTTTGTAGGCGTAAAACCCACAATAAATGCACTGCACACAAATCTTGTGATCCCATGCATTATAAAAAGACTAATGACTTCAGACTAACCCTTTAAAGAAATACGCCATTAAGCTTAAGTCTATAAATGCATATTGTGACATGGTACTGATATAATTCGAATGTAGGTTACAACCAGGTTATAAATATTGACACAATAAAATGTAATACATGTTGAAAGAGAACCTTGTAAAAGCAGGAGTTATGACTGTGAGTGTAAAGGGAAAATAAGACTGCAAAAGTGTGAATTCCTCCCCATAATAAACCTACCAACAAGTCCCCTTCATTTTCTAGAACAAACACTCGTTTTAATACATTCCCATATACTTTAGAATTTCAAAACGGAAGGATTGGTGCCTTTGTATTGTAACGTGTAGCCATGATTCTGTTCCTTTTAAACGATAGTCCCTACTCTTGAGTTCATGCTCTTGCTATAGGGCAGTGGTAAGTCACAGCACGACATACAGATATTAGAAATGTAACAGTCCAAGCACAGGGCTGACCCGAGGGGGTGAGAAAAGAGAAAGGGAAGACAAGAGGGAGGTGCAGAGGCTCTCAGTGCTGTTGGCCTAGAACTGAAGAGCCCTTACCCAAATAAGAAGGCTGGTTTGAATGGCTTTCATGGGCCTCTGTGGGCCTCAGCAGGCCAGGAGCTGGCTGAAAGCAAGCTATGATGTATCCATAGGCTCAGAAGGTCCAGAACATCTGGGGTCTCAAGCAGGATCCCACCCTGACTCATCTTGTCTTAAAGGAGAAAAGTGTGTGTCCACGTGCATTAGTGCATGAGGCTACTTCCTGCTCTCTTTAGGCAGTGGTCTATACACAGCGGACATATTATTGTTATTCTTTGAAGACACATGCTGTGAAATGTGTCTTTATTTAGCCTAAGAATGGAGAAACTGTATTTTTATTTCTGCTCTGTTGACACTGCAAGTAATATGATTCCATCTTCGAAGACAGATTCAGACTAGTAAATATACATCATCAGTGCAGCACAGTGTAAAGCAGTTATCACTACTACCTGCAGCAATGATGAGCCTTTGTGGGAGATGGTACCAGTTGCCCTTTACTGTGGTGCAAATTACATGGCGAAGTGGCATGTCAGACACGTGTGACTGTTGGCCTATGAATACACAGGCAGTAATCAGCATTGTTTAAAATGCTCATTTGCATATGCATGCATCATTAATTCTATGCAAATGAGACAGTGGGGACTGCACTAGTGTGACTTTTCATGTAACCCAATAGTATAGCTGTCAGAGGAAGGTTATGAAGAGATGCAAAGTCATTAATTTGTGATAGTCCTTCCATATAGATTCAGTCTTGGTGATTTATGAAGAAGGTGTGCAAAATGAACTTTGTCACTGATGTGTGATCTGTTGCAATCTTTTCTATGTCTTAATGATATACATAAAAAAAAGTGCACCATCTACTATGTAGAGTCGTGAGTTATTAGTTATTGTTTGATTTTCTTATGTGGTACAAAAATAATCATCCTGCATTGAACTGGCTTGTAAGATATTGTGATTTAAGTGAAACACGGTACAGTAGACAAAGCATCTTGCAAGATATTCAGCTTTTATTCTTTGTTGTAATAGTCATGAAAAATGTTGTGCAAGCATTTGCAATGCACTCAAACATTTCTGATATGAAATGCATGTTTTCACAGAACTAAAATACTGTAAATGCCTGATGTGTATTCTGCAAACACTATTAGTTCAAGTAGAGGCTAAAATGTTTTCATACTTATTAGTGGGGAGAACAAAAGATATGCCAGAGAGAAGTATCAGTAAGAAGCAAACTATAACATCAGTAATATATTGTGAGAATGGACTCGCAAAAAGTGCACTCACACCTGCTTAAATGATTCTACCGTCTAGTTTCTTCTTTGTAATGAGTTAGTCTGACACAGGGGAAAGGTGGCCTCAGCAAATATAGATGAGAATAACACCTTCTGCAGTTTGAGGAGTTGAAGAGGCATCTAATAATGCCACTCTCCTCCCTTCCCTTTGCCTTATATCCCTTAGCTGATGCGACGCTTCCTCCGAAGCCTAAGAAGACGCACGATGACAGCCATGCTCAGAAAAAGATGGTAACAAGATGTGATGCATAACACATGAGAGAAGCTGGGGTGTCATTACAGAGGAATGAGCAGGCTTCATCAAGCACATCACAGATACATTTTGGATGACATCTCTACTTGTGATGCGCTTACTTCAGAGAACACAACATTTATTACCCTGTTATCTTTATTGAAAATATGCAGATCTATTAGACTGCTGTGGTGGACCTGTGGCGCAGATGAACTACTGGATTCTCATTTGCTTTACATAAACTTTTTCTATTACTTTAAAATACTTTTTATTTATTTCATTCTCCACAGAATATTGGATATTAGTATTCTGTTGCTGATAGACTATCCCTTTTTGCTGCTCTGCTCAGAATAAATTTGATATGCCTGAGTGCCTGCAGTAGACTTTGTTTTGCTTCCAAAAAGTGGTTGTTATAGACTCAATACACATCTAAACTGCACGTATCCCCTTTTCTAGTTAGAGAGCACCCGAAAAACTATCATTGGTATGATTGCTTTGGAAAAGAGAAGAGAGCTATGTAAATTAACTACTCAGTAGGACCTTTCAGTGACATGAGGTTGTGGGCAAAACACAAATTCTTCTTAAAGTCAGTGTAAATGATCTGTTTGCAATTTTGAAGCTGCTTTTTTTGTTATTCCCAAAACATGCTTTTTTAAAGCTTTTATATGCATTTACAGGAAGGACTGTACTGATGATAAGTCAAAATGACTTGTGCCGTATTAGACAACATTTCCATTGTTGCAAATATAATATATTAAAAACACTATAAATCTGGGTTACGATGCATTTTTGTCCTTATGTATAAATGGAAAAATTACGATTTTGGATATGTTTGTGTTAATTTGTGTTTGTTTCCCCAACTGAATGTTGACACTTTTTCTACAAAAAGAGAAAAAAAAATCTTGTCGACCATGCATCTATAGTTTTATGGAGAAAAGCTTTTTTTTTTTTTTATTCCCGTATTCCTGCTCCAGTATTCCCTTGCTGAAATCCTCAGAGGTATCCAATAGACTACAGGGATGATGCAGGGAAACAGAGGAGGGAGGAAAAAAACTGCTGTGCTATTAAAAGTTCCTATAGAGTGAGAGTGGGAGAAGGAGGGGGATACTGGTTTCCTCTTCTTGCCTGTTAGCTAATAAAAATGCTTACATACAATGAGAGAAATACACAAGAGCAATCAATATTTTATGCAACAACTCAGACTGGGCCTGCAGCAGGGGAAGAGGGAGAAGCCAGGGAGGAGATGAAAAATAGATTGCATTAATCCCGTGCAGTGATTTACAACAATTATGTCATCTACCTGATGGACGGAGTGAGAGGAAGGTGAAATAATTCTGGGCTTCCACCTTTGTTTGTTTATGTGTTTATGTGAAAGCTAGACTTAAGTGTCATCCAGATCCTCGCACTAAAAAGAAGAAAAAAAAATTAGGAAGAGAGAGAGAGAGGGGGGGGGGAGAGAATGACAAAGTGCCACCTAATGTATATTCAGCAAGCCCTTCCTCACCCTCAGCTCAAGCCCCTTCCCCTGTTTCAACCCTGAAGCGCAATAGTGCTCCGCCGCACTCGGCACCGTGTCACCATCCACATTCTCCTTCTCTGCTCAATGTTCCATGACAACAAGGTGAGACAGACAGCAGAGGTTAGGCTGAACAGCTGCTTCCTGGGTTGGAAATTCCAGGCATTGAGGGCCATCTGTCTATAGGTTCACTGATGTATATGGGAGCCATCTATCAGGCTGCTAGCCCTGCAGCTGCTAGGGCCGTCAAAGCCCAGTCTGCCACCCGCCCGCCCGCCCGCCTGCTTGCCTGCCTGCCTCCTTGCGTGGCTGGCTGGCTTCTCCCAGCCTCAACCCCAATACAATGAGAGCTCCTTCTTCACTTTGTGTCACACAGAATGGGCTGATTTGATTAAGTCCTGGGCTCTCATTATGTTAGGTAGGGGTGTAGAATTTCAATGATAATCCATAATGCATGACCAGGGGTTTTGTTGCCATGGTGACATAAATTCAAGGTTACCAGCTCAGACGCATAATTGGGTGCGCATTGAGCGCTGAAGAGGTGCTGTTAAAATTCCCCTCATGAAAGTGGAGCATCAATCATGCTGTCGCAGATTGCAAAGTACTCATAATCAGATGAAATGCTTGGCAGAGAGAAAAACGTCACAACAGGACAAGGCTTCCTACTCCGAAAGCCAATCTAACGTTTCAGAGTGGACTGTGAGACAACATATTTTTATTTTTGCTTTCTTTTAGTGTCTCTTTTCTCACTCCCATGAACCCCCTGATTGGTATTTTTTGGCCTTTTTTTTGGTACAGTAAGTTGTTCTCAGTTCATTTGGCCCTTATCTTGCTCTTCCAGGCAGCATTATGCCCTCAGTCTGTGTAGCTCCCCCCCAAATGATGGAAATCAATTCTCACAAGAGATCAGGACCTCTATGACAAGCAGAGCCTCCAGCTCGAGGCTCATCAGACCCATTTGAACGTCAGACAAAAGCAAAAGATTTCTGCCCCTTGTGCCTTCTCCTGAAATCCTATTGAAAATCTGCTCATGCCTCCTCCAATCTGCACCACAGTTCTTTTATTGATGCTCTTTTATTTTTTTTTATTTTTTATTTTTAGGGAGGGTGGGGTGGTGATGGTGGTGGTGAGGGGTGTTCAACAAGGGGATATGCTTGCTTGGAGGCGTGTACAGGATGGGCATGGTGTCGGGCCCCTAGATAAAACCCTTTTTACCCCCCTCTCCCTTTTATTTTTCCTTCTCGAATCCCTAACAAGGAAAAAAAATCTAAGAACAGATGATTAGCTTGAAGCTACTTGTAAGTTGGAAAAGTTTTACAAAAAAAAGAATAGAAAGATTGTCAGAAATAAAATGAAAGGGATGAGGGGTTTTTTCAGGGGTTTTTTTTTTAGGTCAGGTTATTGTAAAGCATGATGTGTACCAACCTTTCTCTCTATTATGTCTGTCTGTGAGCTGGCAGGTTATATCATTTCAATCATATGAGCTTCTATCCTGAAATGCCCCCCCCCCCCCCCCAATCCATCAATACATCACCACTATAATTCTCCTATGGTTAATAACCATAAATCAAATGAGATTCATAAACCATTAAGATGGTGCTTATTATCTCTTATACTAGGTAGTTCAGATATTCATGGCCTGGAGGTACGTGCCTTCAGACCAATAATCTGCTCCATCTATGCAATATTTCCCTCTTTTTATCACATGAATTATGCTTTGTGTCATAATTTACCAGAACATTTCTCATCACAAGAGTCATACTCTTCACTGAATTCATTTTCACTACTTGCAGTCCGTGCCACTGTGCACCACCTCAGCCCTGTCCAGAGCCACTTAACAGGAAGGAGTTAGAACGTCCGATATCACTTGCGGAAAGTAGTACAGTGTGAAATTCAGACTTTTGAATGGTGCAGTACCTATCTTTAGGACAAGTACATGAAAAATGGATGCAGTTTACTTTAACTCCAATGAAGGCCTACTCTTTTCAAACGGAGGCAACAAACAGACGGAAGTTTCGGCGGTGCTCGAGCATCAAATTAAGGCCCTACAAGCCGACATCTGTGTATGCCAGTCACAGCTCACCTTCAAAGGCCCCGTGTACAACTACAGAAGCCATTTTTTTGAGAGTACAAAGAAAAGCAGGTTATTAGGAGGAAGGCTTTAAAAAATGGAGAGACAGACATTCCTTTTCAAGTCCAATTTTCCTTCCACTACTGTATTTGCCACCTATCATTCCAATGAACGAGCTGCTTAAAAAAAAAAAAACTCAACGGGGTTCCTGCTGAAGATCTAAATCAAGTTTTTAATGAGCCCCGTCATTCTAGCGCTGCTGTCACAGGTGTGGATCTGCTGATGTCGGAGCTCAGTGGGGTTTAACACAGGCTTACCCAGTCAATTAAGGAGTCAGCTATTCACAAAGAACAAGCACCAAAACTATACGCTGTCGAGCTTTGTTTTCTCCCCGACATTCTCCGCTCACTCAAAATCCACGGCTTGACGACAACACCGACGCCCAAGTTAATGCTCTCAGGCCTTAATCAGACGTATGTTGCTTAACTTCTTTACTCGTCAGTGCCTTTAACCTATCAGTACAGTTCTCTTAGTTCCAGCTGTTCTAGAGCTCGTGCTTCACATCTGTATTCCTTTTTGATCCAATTGTTTTATAACTTTACAGTTTTTGGGCCATTTTACATCAGGATCTTGTCACTGGTTTGTGTGCGTGTGTGTCTGAGTATCTAAGAGAGAGAAAGAGAAGAGCAGTGTCAGATAGGAAGAAAGCCTGAATTCCCTGTCCTCCACATGAACCCTCGATACTGTCCCATATGTTATTTTCATCCATTTCCCTTGTCACACAGCTGATATGTGGCTTCTTTGAGAACAAACATGTGTTTCAAATGTGTGTCAGTAAATGCTAGGTAGTGACCTGACCCCAAAGTATATTTCATGTGCATGCTGTTCACTGTCTTTTTTTTTTCTGAGGAGAGCTAATATGTAACTAAACTGACACCGTGCACTCAAAGCACGCAGAAACAAAATAAAGCAATACATGTGCATCTGCTGAATAAGAAGCAAAGGAGGAAGGAAAGAGAAAAAGAGAAAAAAAATGGAGGGTGATGTGGAGAACAGAAGGAAGGTATTGGTCAAGCGTACAGGGTATCAACAAAGCGGTGCAAAGGCTTGTCACTCTTGGTCACTGTGCTTACTGCTTGGTGACTGGGGAGGAATGTGCTGGTCATTCATGCCCCAGAATAGGCGTTGCTCTTTTGCCCCTTCCTCCCTGTGCAACACTATTGTATCAGCAAGAACATTGTTCAAGAGGTCCCTTTGTCCCTTTAGACTTTTGGAGGTCCCTTTTCAGGACATCTACCAAGACCCCCAGTGCAGTCAGGCCAGAGCTGTTCCTCCAACAGCTGTCTGGGATAAAGCTGAAGTCACTCTAAGCTGGCTTTCATTTGAGCCAATGCATTGCAGATGTTTATCTTTCAGAACTAGACTGCTGGCTTGGTGGCTGTTTGGTAAATGATAATGCTGACTTATCTGGCTGACTTGATGCAGCTATGTGCTTCTGTTTTTGGGGTCTTACTCATGGTTGACCCCTAGTAAAAAGCCCGTTTCCAATGTGATTGAATTCAGCTCCAGCTTAGGGGCCGCAGTAAGGCCTTCCCAGTGTTCTGCTGGGTAGATTTTCAATGCGAAAAAGTCTGGCCTCCCCCTTTTCAATGTTTACAAGGTCAAGGTTGAAGGGTCAGTGTTTCTGGCTTAGTTAAATTGGCATGGGCTTTTTTGGCAAAGGATTACCAACGTGGTTACTGCTTGATGTTTAACGTCACTTTTATCGAGGGCAGGAGAATAATGTGGGGACAAGCGAAGGATTTAGGGCCGAAGGCAGACAATTGAAGCATCTCAATAGATATCGAACCCAGTGGTGGGGATTTGCATAACCTGGTCAGAGGCAGATAGGGTAGAAAAACTCTCTCTTGAAGCTGACAGTCTGAAGGATCATTTGAGTGATTTATGTAGGAAATTGTATTTGCAAAGCAAGGGAGATAATTTAATAAAGCAAGGCCTGGCGTAGTCCTCAAGATCAGAGGGCTCTTTGCTGAAAAATGATACAGCCTCCTGTGTCAGGGGATTGTCAGATAAAGAAGACCAATATTTACCGTGGATTTGTGCTCCTTCCATTTCCTGTCTTGGTTTTACTATTATCTTGAAGAGTTTTTTTTTTTTTTAAAATGAGCAAACATATTATATGCATAAATATAAATGTTTAATATATGCAAATGCGACCCGTTTCATTTCCTTTATGCAAATGGTGTATCATTATTATTAGCAAAAATTATGAGAATATCAGTGAATCACTAGCCAGCTATAACTACAGTGGTGAAAAATCACACAATTACAGAGAGGAGAGAAAGCACTAAGAAACCAGATAAGTTTATGTACATCAGGCTCATAACATCAATCCTTGACAGATAATTAGGCTCTTTATTTAAAGCCTTTACAGTTTGGCAAGGGACATGTCTTCCAAACACATTCCAGTAAGAGTCACATCACGGGAGATGAGCTGAAATGTGTGAAGGATGCTGACCTTTGTTTGTATTGCTGCATAAAAATAAATGAAATGGACAGAATTGGCATTGGACTGCTCAAGTGGAGTGCTTCGAGACCTTGCCTTTATTAGATGTAAAAAAAGAGCCATATAAATATATAGACTTGTGACAAATTAAAAGAAAGCTTGAACCCATGACTTTTACAATGAGGGGATCTATGGCTCTGTTAAGCTGTGGGCACATTATGCTGGCATGGTTTGGGACCATTTGTCCTCTTAGAGGGAAGAGCCAGTGCAGTACAAAGCTATTCTGAGCTATCACTTTAACCTACGATGACTCACTGATATCCTTACAGGAGTAGTTACTTCCATTCCCATGACACTTGCCATAGTGATGAAGAAATGAACAATGTTTAGCATGGTTATTGTAGCAAAGCATATATTTTGAAAATCCAAGAAATGTTTGTGATGTATAAGCTTTGCCAAAAATGTGCAGTTAGCAGCTTATAAAGATTCTGCATCCAATCTTGGCAAACTACAGTTAATTTAACTGTAGCCACTAAATTGTAAGTCTGTTTCTGGTAATAGAGAGTAGCTTTTCTGGTGCTCTTTCACAGTTTATCAATAATACATCCTTAATACTTTTGGTTGGCAGTTCCATAGTTTGCTTACTTAAGTTACATCCATAGTAGTGACACAGCACTACTAAATATTCAGGGTATTTTCTGGGTATAACACTGGCTGATTACATTGTTTTAATGGAGCAAAGAGGTCTTTTTGGAGCACAAGGATGTAATTCAGTTAGAGAAGTATATCAATAAGCTCACTAATTGTTGTAATGCATTAGAACAGATTAGATTTGCTGTCGTTTTGGACATAAGAGCTTGAATATAATGTAGCAAGGTTAACCTCTGTGGAGCCAAGTATTCTTCTAACTAGTAATGACTTCATGAATTTCAATACAAATACATTTTTAATAATTAGAGAACAAATATTCAAAGAGGTCCCACATTATAGAGGTATCATTATGTATACTAACATTTAAATATTTACTGATATTTTTCTCTCCAATCTTTCTGAGTTAACTTCAATAATCACTTCCTCCAAACCATCAACGTGTCTTTTAGGTCCTACCATTAATTAATGTTTCAACATTAAATATGATCAATCTACCTCTATTAATAAAATACGCACCATAGGCCTTTGAGGTGGCGGTAATTAAACCACTCCTTAAAATGCTGTCACTTGATCCAGCTGTCTTAGCTAATGACAGGTCAATCTCTAACCTTTCTTCATTTCTAAAAATCTTGAAAGAGTGGTTGTCAAATAGCTAATGGATCGTCTACAGAGGAATGGTTTATTTAAGAGTTTGAGTCAGGTTTCAGAGCTCATCACAGTACAGAAACAGTAATGGTGAAGGTTACAAATTGTCTTCTTGTGAACTCATCTCTGTGCTTGTCCTGCTAGACCTAGGTGCAGTGTTCAATACTGTTGACCATAATATTTTAACACTGAGATCCGAGCATCCCATAGGTATTAAAGGTACTGCACATCAGTGGTTTTAGTCGTGTCTAACGGTTAATTATGGAGTTGCACACGGTTCTATCCCAGGACCAGTTATATTTACATTATACATGCTATACATTATGAGAATGCAAAGCATATATTTTCATTGCTATGTAGATGATACCCAGATTTATCTATCCCACAAGCCAGATCTCATATCTGTAGAAAGGGAGGCAAAGCCCTCAAGCCCCTCTTCTGAAGAACTACCTTAAAGTTTGGGAGACAGACATCCTCTCTACTTTTAAGGTCAGCCTTAAAACTTTCCTTTTTGATCAAGCTTATGGTTAGGGCTGGATCTGGTGACCTTGATGGCTGTCCATTCCTGAGCCTGGTTCTGTCAAACATTACTTCCTGTTAAAAGGGAGATTTTCTTCTCATTGTCACCGAGTGTTTGCTCACAGGGGGGCTGTCTGAATGTTGGGGTGTTTTTTTCTTATATTTTAGGGTCCTTACATTATAATAAAAATGCTCCAAGGTGACTGTTGTGACCTGGCGCTATATAAATAAAACAGAAAAAATTATTTTGTTGTTCCTCAATAATATTAATGGATTATTGAAGAAATGTATGTTTTCCTTTGATTTGTAATACATTTGTTTTTCTTTAGGCATTATTATCAAAACATAGACACAGACAAAGTACATATCAACTGACTTTTTATTTCTACCAGAGAAAATTTTTACCAAGACAATTTTACTTTTACTTGAATACAGTTTTTGGTAATCTTCCCATTTCTGTTCATATGGTTCAATGGGTCATTGAGTACTTTGAAGTGTATAAAAATTATGTGATATACACTGTGGTCTTTGTGGTCACTGCATCTTAGCCCAGCGAAACACCTGAGAGATTTTGAACTTATTAAACGCTGCTCTCTCCCACAGATATCAAATCACCAAGTAGGGGAATATCCTTGGAAAGGAGTCCCATTTCTCTGCCGGGGTTTCAGAGACTTATAGAATTAATATTAAGATATTTAATATTACTAACTAGTATATTTAAGTGCACAGTTTCACATATTTAGCATCTTTGAGAACTGTTGTGCTACCCTTACATCAAATCCCCACATGCCTTTTTGCATGTGCACTTTACATACAAGGCAAGTGGAAGCATTGAGAGAGAGTTGGTCTCAGTAAATGTTGAATGTCAGCAGAGTTAGTTTCCCTCTCCTTCTGCAGTAGGTCTGTTAATGTTTAGAGTCAGGGGGCCCAGGGGACCCTAAATCCCATGGACACAAAGAGCCTCTGTTTGCTGGCATGGTCACATCTGCCTAGTGACTCTGTTTGTATGTAGGGAGCACTCTATAGGCCATCAGAGGGGCCTGCTGCAACTGCCCTACTTCCATAATACCACTCTGTGTGCACTGCTCTGACCAGTGGGCTTCGCTTAATGACATTATACCACATGCGCATTAAATTCGCTGTCACGTAACACCATTCTTCTCAAGATTCTAGCAGAAATGTAACATCATCAAAATCCAGCTGTAGTGACACATTGAGTTAGAAACATTATTGTTTTGTTCATAAAATTACACAGATAGGACAAAAATAAAGGATCACACCATTACAATGTCATTGCAAGTATTAAAGGAAATGCAAATGACTATCTTAAGGAAATCCATTTCAATGCACCATATCGGTCTTATCATTTTCTGAAAGGCATTTCACCTATTTAAACCTGACATAAAGAGTCATGGCAAGGAGAATGTTGCACATTTGGCTTAATGTGGTGTCTTTGAATAACAGATGTTAGCTCGCTGAATTGCATTTTAGTGTTTCTTTCTGTGATGAAGGTTCTTAAAGGTGAAATTAAAGCTTTAGATGTAATGCTTAACTCAATGTCATTTTTCATGAAGCTTTTAAAAAGAAGTACCACAAGGACTCACTCTTGTTTATCGGGGCCTCCTCACCTTTGAAGCGATTAGTATTGCTATTGACATGGTAAACAATGATTAAAAATATGTGCCTTTTAATGGGCTCCAGCCCTGCCAATCAGATAGTGCGATGCCTAGTCAGCGGTGCAATAAATCATTCGGTCTGGCCAGTGGAAACCAGGACCACTGAGTACATGGTTGACTCGATATCAAGATATCAGTGAAAGCCTTTGTTTAGTCCACTGCAGCAAATTAGACACGCTAAAGTGCTGGGCTAATATACACACTGCAATCTTCTCTGACCTACACAGACTGAATTTAGCACATGGGATTCCTCATAAAGCAGAAGTTTTATTCCAGCTGGTTACACAGATTGAATGTGGCCCGAATGAGAGGATGTCCAGAAAGGCCATTGGCTGGAATGAAAATAATCTGTTAAATGAGACAGTGTTGCTGTCATACAGCCAATCACATGGCAAAGTTAGCATTCGGGCCACTTAGAGTGAGCTGGGCTGTATTTAACCAGTTGTAATCATGTCTCAAAAACATTCACGAAAATTTTTTTGAGTCCAGTCGACCTTTGACCTTGTTTATATGGTACAAGATAAAACCCTGAAACAACAATGGTGAGTGGCCAGTAAAATGTACTCCGCCTGCACCATACACAGAAAGCAGTGGCACTCTGGGGACAAAGTGGAGAAGACCTTTCAGGTGGCCACAATGACAGGAGAGGTTGGATGAGGTCAGGGTGGTTTGATACTATCCTATTGGGGCTTTAATTGCTCATACAGAGGCTATAGGGGCCTTCTGTGAAAAGAAGGTAATTTATGACTGGCAGGGTGAGGTTACAGAGGCGAATGTCCCCTTAAAAGAGAGGTATGCATGCCTGAGCCCTCTCCTGAGCTCAAGTGGCTCGGAAGATAGCAATTGAGCTACTTGGGAGGTAGAGCAGCAGTCTCTTTTTCTTTCCCACTCTCTCATTCTTTCTGTCCTCTCGCTAACTCCGCTCGGCTGCTCCCTTGCATGTCCTAGATCAGCTCATCTGGGTGTGCTACGGCAGGATATCAATCTTAATGAAGCTGCCAGGCCAGTGTCGTATCAACTTTAGACTACAGGCCTTGATAAGCATACCAATTCTCTGTAACAATACCCAGGGTAATAACCAGGACAATAAGGTCTCACAAAGGATGGAGTGTGGAGACATCTGAATTTTATGGGTGCTGTGTGTGTATGTGTGTGAGAAAGAGAGAGTGATGGAGAGGTCACATAAATTGTCTAACAGTGGATGTGTGAAGCAGAAGGATGTATTTTAAATTATACGTACAATAATTATACATATATGATGTGCAAGATGTAAACACATTAAAGCAAAGCCAGAAATGAAGAGCAGGGAAGCTGTGTCGTAAGACTCATGCGAGCTTTACCCGTACCACATTATAAAAAAAGAACTTAAACATTACAAGCTGTATAAGCTACAGGTCACTAAGAGAATTTTCTCCTGTGCATTAGAGCTATTAGGTTTTCCTCATCATTATTCAGCTTCCAATGATGTCACTGAGATGATTCAAATGATGTTGTGTTTACAGTATGGTTTTATCTCCACAGCCAGATAGGTCTGGAGTGGGGAATGTGGGCGCCTGCCTGCTGGCTGCTTCTGATTTGGAGGGCGTTGGAGGACAATGTATGACTGTGTGACTGTTTGTCTGAGTGCATCTGGGGGGTTTGGTCACATGAGGCCAAGATGAACACTTGTGGTCTTTAATTTATTGTGGTGGGTTTTATGTAGCTGTGACTATCGCACACATTAGCATCATTACTCGGCTTTCATCAACGGAGTTTCTCTTAGATTAAAACAAGAAGGAGAGAAAAAAAATATGCAAGCCACAAGCATGTTTCAGCAGGATGGGGTGGAGCTCGGGGGGGATTTCCATTCTGACTTTCTCGCAAGGGCAATCAGAAGACATGTGGTTGGACTTTTGATGTCAGCCTCAAAGAATTTGTTTGCACAAATAGTTCAAATGCTGACTCCACTCATGTAACTCAGCTATGCTGAGCTATCTTGCATCACCTTCTTCATGTAAGCTAATCATAGACATCACTTTAGAATTCCAGTGCAAAAACAACGGTGCTAAATCTAGTCATGATTAAGTCGTCTGTATCCATTTGGAGCACCAACCAGAAATATTCCTGCAAACAGTCCATGTTGCACACAAATATAATTTTCTGCTTATTGTGGCATAATTTCCACACAGAGCAGGCAGAGGGGGTCAAACAGTACTTTACCTCTTAATGTGAGCTAAACAACCAACAGGCATCCTGCCCAAAAAACATTTTTTACATTTTTGTCCAACTCTGAAATCAGCCTAAATGCCAAGCTGGATGATATAATTCTCAAAAAAATGTATATACTGCACTTAGGAGTATATACTTACCCTTTTAAACACACAGAGGAAATAGGTTACTTGTACAGTCTTGGAGGCTCAAGGAACTTCTTCCTCAAGTGTTTGACACTGATAAAGAAACAATAAACACATCTCTTCGGTATGGATATACAAACAATTCACACATTTGATATGATCAATGGGAAGATAAATAAGACGGGGAGAGCATTTTATGCTACGCATCCTGAATCTGTGAGACCAGTTAATGCAGTCCAGTGTGCGAACAGTCTGGCTCAGCTGGACATATGAGATATTTATAGATCCGTCTTCCCTGTGGATTGATTGTCCAGTGTGTTGTTCTTTATTGATCCAAGTTTCAGGAAACAAACACACCGCAGGTCAGACATCCACACACAGCCTGGGAATATGGACACTGTAGAATTATTGTATTGAGGCAGTTGAAGTAGGGGTAGGGGAAATCAGCTGCATATTGATACAGTGTATTTCATTTAGATGCAGCGTGCGATACTCTTGGGGCTTGAGGGCTGACATTCAAATTAGGGTTTGGAAGCAGAGATTTAAATCTAGATAAATTATAGCCCTCTGAGCAGCTGAATGTCCCGCACATGGCTCTTCTCACTCCTCTTTTGTTCCACCGATGTCTGGGGGGCCATCTTCCACTGTGGGTGCAAGGTGGCACCGTGTTGCATTTTAATTTCTCTTGTTTTTAGGCAGCAGACTCCATCACTGTCAATGGCCCAAATAATAACGTTTTATCGGTGCACACAGTGCAGCTTACTGACGCTACTCAGCAATAAAGATGAGGTAGAGACAGACACAGGGGAAGAGAAAGAGAGGCCTCAGTGCCCCCGCTGCTATAATTTAGGGCACTCTTATCTATGCCATCAGCTCAGATTGTAATTCAAGAAGCAACAGTGTGGAGGGCCCGGTCCTTTTTATGCACAGCCATTATAGGAGCAGTGAGATGCAGTAGTGGCTTTTAGCACAGGAGATGCCAGACATAGATGGGTCGTCCAAGTGTTTTACAATTGAATGTGCTAAACTACTGCCACCATGCAGCCACACAGGCAGCCAAGCATAGGCCCTGATTCAGGTCTTTCTCTCCCCCTCCTGCTGTCCTCTGCTCTAGGCCTCAGTGATGGGCAGAGAGGACTGAGCTGTTATCCCCTCTGGTAATTACCACCATTAAAGCTAATCCTGGTCCAATTCAGGCTGCTTTTGTTTTGAGCTTTATCTCTTCAGTGCTGGAGAGTTTCTCCTTTCAGAGCCGCACACAAAGACACAGTTTTTAGAGTTGGTAATTATCTGTTATATTCCTACTGCTGGGAATAGGATGAAAAAATACCCGGGATGGACAGGAGCATATCTCCTCTTTTTCTTTTTTTCTCTCTCTTTCTCTTTCGCTGAATCTCTCCATCTTTCCCCGTACTTCTGTCTTACTTTTGCAGCCTTTCTCCCCCTTTTTCTCTCTCACCTTTATTTCATTCACGAGAATTTAAAATAAAAAGTAATTGTTAAATTCTTTGCTGGATGTTATTGAGAGATTAACGAGATTGAGCGTGGATTTATCAATCTCTGTGACAATGCTGCGATAAATGTAATTACAGTCAGTACTTATTAGCATGATGGTAATGCTGGCCTCTAATTTTCCGCTGTAATTGCAGCTCTATTTTTATGAGGTGTTAACTGCTATTAATCACATTGATGATTCGGTAAATGTAGCGCAAAGATTTCCATTCAATTCCATTTCCTCTGACCTATCTCTCAGCAGATCTGTCTCTTATCAAAGGAATTAAAGATCATTGTTACATAAAAAGAAGAAAAGGATCACTTTCCATGCAGAACTTGTTTTAATGGATTTTTCTTTCACCCTTCTCCCCCAAATCAAACTCATGTCATAATTTTCAATTTGCCAGTTTTACTTAGTCTATTTTCACCAGCAGGGTGTCACTTTAACATTCGCAGTTGACAATTTGCCAGCTCATAACATAAATACAATGATAAATATATGTGTGTGTGATGGAAGGTCTGTTGCCCTAATCAGTGTTGGTAGGGGGATACAGTGTCTTGCATGCCACATTAATGCTAGTAACAGTATTCTACCCATCATACCAGTTAGGTATCACACACTGGTCTTCAACCCCTATATGAGAGGAATGGCTGCTGGTGCACATCTTTAATAAGCACCATCTGACTAGTAAAATCAGCAACAGAGTGGGTGTGATAGGCAGCATGAATCCAAATGCCCTTGTTATATCCAGAGACACACACACCACCAGCTTTCTTCCAGCATGTCGTTACTTTGTTTCAAATGCCCACTCACAGCTCATCCTCACTCCAGATGGCGCTTCCACTTCCTGGTCGCAGGCCTGCTGTGCTGAGACCTTCTGCGATTGGCCGACCCACCTGCTTCCCCGCTACCTTAGAGATGATTGACAAAAGCCTTCCCCAAACAGAGACCCTTCTGCCGCTGACATTCTGTTGTTGAGTGACAGCCCCCGTGGTGTTGGTGTCCCCGCTGATGTTTTTGGGCATGACATCATTAGTTTTTCTCCATCAAACAGCTGTTCCTTATTCCCGGTGTTCAACATGAAGTGTCCGATTCCACACTTTGGTGTAAACAGTAATGACTGGGCTTTGCATTCTTTGCACAATTCAAAACCTCCTCAAAATGTTGCACTTTTGTTGAAAAGCAAAAAATATACATAGGCCACCCTTACTCACCAAAACAGCAAAAAACCAAGCAACCAACAAGTTTAATTAGTACATTATAGGGGTTTTGTTGTACATATTGCCACTTAAATTCTATAATAGCTAGGCCAAATCAATCTGCATTTATTGCCCTTACACTGTTATAAAAACAATACAAACAACAACTCCATAAATTTCTCAGCTGGACAGTTTTCGCAGAGATGTTGTAATACAGCGGATTGTGTTTTTCTGGTCACAGGATATATTTACAGCCTAAAGCATAATATATCCGTCGGCTTCTTCTTTCCTCAGTAGAGAAGGAATAAGGGAATGCCACCTGTGTTGACAGCACCAGCTGATGAGGCTGAGTGACAGGAAGAGGAGTAAGTGGTCAGCTCATCAGAGGCTGCAGCAGCGTGGTCCTCACGTCTTGGCCAGATGGTTGGCTTCAGGTGCACATGTGTTGGTCTGTGTGGCTCAGGAGTCTCAACAATAGAAGGAAAGCAGACATCAGTCTCTGAATATCCCAGAGGAGCAGTCTACACAGGTAGCTAATGGATACGCTGCCTCAAACACCCGTGGGCATCCTTGGGCAATGCACTGGCAGGGCACCAGCAGGAATCATGCCTGTCATCATTCAGGCCAAAGGCAGAGGAAGACAGAATGAGAGTCTTTTATATGTATATATTATTTATTATTGCTACAGTATTTTTTAGTGGTTAAAAAGAGACTTGGATACTGCCCCGATCCTTAAAGGAGAAAACAAATAAATAAAAAGCTCTTTTTCTTCAGCTGTCATCCACTTAATGCTGACCTGACACAAACGCAGAGACACAAATGATTCCAATTTGCAGGACCAGCCTCAAGCCCCGGCAGTTGTTTTATAGGCTAACCGAAGCCACTCCAGTCCGTCTAATTATTGAAACCATTTTGAAGGGACTTTGTTTTATGTCGTTGTCACCTCATTCCAGACAGCTTGTGACCACAAGGCATTTGAATTGTTATGGTGTTTGTGTATGTTTTTTTTTTTCCACTTTTGTAAATCTGATTATAAAGTATGTTTCCTATTCTGCCCAGATTAGCCATCTGGCTGTGGGACACGGGGAGGGAATCTCTCTGCTTGTTAGGGACTGGCTTTCACAGTTCTCCCTCCGCTAAGCTCAAAGCTCGCTGAGTGACACCGCTGCCCACTCACACAGACAAAAATATCCTGCTAACTGGATGGCATATGTGAGACATTCACCACAGGGTACAGCTCTGTGTGTTTCGGTGTGTGTACAACAGAAAGAGGCTGCGGGTGAATGAAAAAAGAAGAAAGGGGAAAGAAAAAATAGACCGATAAGTGTCTTTTCTCCCCTCTTTTTAAGGAATAATTCTTTGTCAAGTAGAGAGTGGGGGTGGAATTAACGTACGTTTGGAGGAAGCTTGGCTGATGGCTTTCCTAGATAAACAGCACCTCTCAAATCAAAGTCCGGGGCATCTTTCCCAAGAGGTTTATGTGGGAAAGTGTGAATATTTGTCCAAACTTGGTGCTGAAAGCTGTGAGCAGTGAGCACATGTGGGAAAGGTGGGCTGAGTATGTTGGGCAAATTGGACTGTGTCAGCTCTGCCTGCTAAACTCTTCAGCTGGTCTAATTGAACGTGACATGGTTTTACTTATGTGGCTTCCTCCTTGGCTTGGTCTCTGCTAGTCTTCTCACTCATGCTTCAGTCATTAGAAAAGTTCATCTCATTGTCCTTCTGACCTTCTAAAAAAAAACAGAGCGAGGGAAACGGTGGCACCTCTGTGATCTAAAATAAATTATCTCTTTGCTGCAAAACATTAGGCCCGGCTGGAAAGTGTGAAATCTCCTAAAATACTGGTGAAAAAACTAAGCCGAGCAGATGATTAAGCTGTCACTATATTTTGAGTCTTTTCACACTTTTGAAAACTGATTTTTTTTTTTCAACTTTCTTTGCCAATCAGAAAAGTGTCTTTTCTCGCTTTTAAATGAATAATACCTTGTTATTTTGGGTGTCAGGGAGAAGTGGAATTAACTTACATCTGAAGAAAACTTTGCTGGCGCCTTTCCTAGATAAACTGTACCTCCACATGAAAGCCCGGGGCATCTTTCCTCCAGTTTTATGTGATAAATCCAGACTTGTTCTTCCTCTGATGTATTAAAAACAAGGCATTTAAAGAACACTCCAAAAAAGAAAAAGAAAAACCCTCATAGCCGGCTCATTTTGTATGAAAATAAAATGCAGTAGTTACAGTCAAAGGATACCTCTGTTTAAAAAAAGCACCATATCAACAGGGGGCGCCACACTGCAAACCCTACTATAAAATACTGTACATTGCAGCAAAGTGAGGAAATGCTCCAGAGAGACAGCTGTGTGTTTATTCACTTGCGCACCCACACTCAGACTCCCACACAAGGCATTTAGTGACTGCTAAGAGTTAAAAACAAATCACCTCTCTGACATTTACGCAGGGCTGCTGCTTCTTTTCAGATGCTCTGTGGGATATGACAATACCCGCGGCAGGAGAGGTATTGAAAAGATTTCTGGGGAGACAGGAAGCCTCCACTAGCATGGTGCACCTGGACTACCTAAACAACCAGCACAAAAAGACCCACTTGATTGAGTGAATGTGGGAGGACAATGAGCACAATAAAATAAATGGAGTGGTGAAACAATGCCAAATGATGTCACCTGGCAGTCAACTGGACCCCTGCCACACTGCCAGTTTGGTTGGCCCGTACTGTCTGTTACAAGTCACTTACTCTGTACCTTGTTTGTGCTCCAATTTTCCCACTACAGAGAAACATTTTTTTTTGCCTTTGGCTGAAAAGGCACCATGAGTGAAAAGGCTTTAATTCTTGCTATTTGGATGGCTTACCAATGCAATTTTTCAAAACACACTTCACAGATACTACTGGTGCCATCAAAGACCCCCAGAGGAACATTAGCATAGAGGAGTGTTTATACTTTGCATTGATAGTCCATTTACTCTGGCAAACATCAAAGAGCAGAAGATCAGCTTTGTTGAATGTCATTTACTGTGGCATGAGATGTTTTGATGAAACAAGCTGAATAAGGTTATCTCCATGCCTCTTCTCCGCTGAGAGGAAACAGCAGAGAGACTGCGTCGGCTGAAGCTACAAAATAACATAATCAACTATATATATATATATATTTTTTTTTTTTAAAAAGGAAGTTGATCTTGACATCCTTGGCTGATAAGATTTCAGCTTTGCCCATAAGCAATAAATAGCTCCACGTGGAAAAAGAGCTGAAAATATCCTCCTCTGCACAGTAAACTAGTGCCATATTGTGGGACAGACTACGCCTTAACAACATCACTCACTGCCAAGATTGACTAACATATGCCAAGATGTTACTACCTTACTAATCCTTATGCAGCTGCTAATCACTGCGGCCACATTCTCAGCACTTTGCTGTTCTGCATCCAGGTTGACTGATTTGATGAGTATCAGATAGCCTGGGCCTAAGCTTCCTGTGTTGCCTCTCCATTTGGTTCCCATTTAACCTGTCTCACAGCCAATAAAAGACCAAGTCAATTACAACAAACCGGGAACTTCATATGCAGGAAATAGGCCAATTACATTAAACCCTGTGAGTTCCTACAGCCAGTGAGCTAGGGGTTAAAAGGAAGAAAAGAAAAGAGAAAAAAAAGGGGAAAATATGTAAAGAGGCAGGGAGTCAAGCAGGAATGAGAGCAGTTTTGGGTTTCAATCTGCCAGTTAATCTTCAAACAGCAAGCCGGCAGTGTGCTGGTCACTGATAAAGGCCCTGGTCTGTCATCACACAGCCTCACCTCCAGTCACTCAGCCCTCCTGTCAGGACGTCATCTGGAATCTGGGAAACAGCTAAGGGCAAGGAGAGAAAGGCCACAGAGAGAGACAGCAGGCAGAGGGGAAGATCCGTTTGTGTGTGCTTGGGTGCATGTGTCTGCTCAGCTCCCTGTCTGCATCTATGTCAGCTTGTCCGTCTGTATATAAATATGCCTCTTTTTTTTTTTCCCCTGCACAAACCCCATCCGGACCCTCACTCGCTTGCTTGCGCTCTCTCAAAATACATACACTCAGCTCAGGTCTGAGTCGTAAAAAGAAATGCTGATTGTGTGATCATGGGTAATTGTGTGACGAGAGGCTGTAAAGTCGAAAAAGAGGGTGTATTAGTGTTTTGTGGCGGTGTTTTATGGGAAGGTGTGCTTTTACGTCTGGGGATGGCTGTGCTGAAAGGTGAGAAGGGGAGGTATCAAAGAGCTGACTTTGTTGTTTAAAGGCAGTGCCCCTGAGGTAGACTGCTGCTGAAAGACAATGTTTACTGCCTGCTGATTGACACTGTAAAGGCACCCGGACGACACTGAAGAACTAATTGGATATGCCAAAAAGAGTCACCGGTCTTAATGTCTGTGGGAATTCATTATTAATTTTGACATGATTTAAGCTGCACACACCTGATTTGGAGAACCTAATTCATTCAGCGAACATTATTTAAAACCTGAATTATTGCAGTAATGCTGCTGTTTTATGCTATTGTGATAAAGAATATAGAACCAGAGACCGTGGAAGTAACAATTAATTACTACACTGAACAACTGTGTTTTTGCACCTTTCTCTCTAGAAATGTCCCTTTCATAAGGCACTTAAATGAGTCCTTTCCTGTCAGTAGCTCACCTCGTATGCATGTGGGCTATTTGCATTCAGTTGAGGTTAGCCACTTATCTTTCCTGTTTGACCTCCAGGATAACATTAATTGTGTGATACTTGTAGAAGCACAAAGCAAGCATTAGCCATTCAAACTTTATTGCATGTACAGATGATTTATACATAACCAAGGTTGCTCAGTATACACTTGGTTTGGGCTTGAGAGAGTGCACAGTTCTGATTTTCCATTCAATCATAGTCACAGAAAGAATTACCTGCAATATGTTTTTTTTTTTGTGTAATTCTAAACACAGTAAAATAACTTGTGCAATTCCAGTTTTTCTCCAAGTACTCTTTTTTCCTTTTCTGTAGTTTTTAAATCACAGACTGTGATTTGAAATAAGCTTCAACATTACTCCGCAGCCTTGTGTTCAGTTGCATGTCAAAGCATGGCACAACTGCACTTATTTTCAGTTCACTGCGCTGTGGTCTGCCCGTAACACAGAACCACTGTTCATTTTCAGATTAGTTCACTTTGTGGCCCTGCCTTCAGTCACTGTTCTGCAATGTTCGTTTTTTCCTCCCTCTCTAAGCTCCTAGATCATTTCCAGGCCCTGCATCCAATAATATTTGGTCGAGCATACATACACGCTGGCGTAGTGAGGTGAGTCAGTCAGTCAATCTTTCATTAGGCCTGGGGTGAACAGGGTCACATGCCACTCCTTCGCAGCCCAAGACAGACAAGCTGCCCATCTGCTATTGGGTTGATGCTCGGAATGATAATGCCTCATTCTCCTTTATTTGGGCCTTTCTTCCTCTCCTTCCTTCCTTCTCTCTCTCTCCCTCCACTGCCCTATATCTGTCAGCCTCTTCCTGTCTGTCTATCTACTCTTCTCATCAGGAGGCTTCTGTGGAATAGGGCAGCAGCATTGTGTGGGAGGTGATTATGTGTGATCTGCCGACTCAGACTTGACCTTTTCCATGTTATCCCTCAGATTGAAACCAGCACTTGTGGACTCACGTCCTCCCAAGCTTCCACTCTGTTCATGCTACTTTTTTTGCTGTTGCTTTAATGCTTCATACGCATTTCACAGAGAAGGGACTTCCAGACGTATGCGCTGCGGTAATTTCCCTGCTTTGGTTATATTCCATGACCAGTTTGTGGTTTTCTCTGTGCACGTGTGTGTGTGTGTGTGTGTGTATGCACGCACACAAGCATGTGCACAGTTTAGCAATTTAAGATTCTAATTACAGGTGCGGCTATTTTAAGTGGACTATAAAATTAATAACTGATCTTAAATTGCAGACGCATACAATGGGGAGCCCAATGGTTTGAGCGTAGAGAGACATCTGGAAAAGTGCAACTTAATGAACGTAGCTTTTTTTTAGTTAGCTAATCATATAGCACTCAAATAAATTTAGCAGCTGTTTTTAAGAGCAAAGCTTAATTTGTATTTATGGTTCGATTTTTACTTTGGGTTTTGTGCGAAACTGATGAAGCACTTGTAAGACGAGGGAGCCCGAGCACTCTGGGCTGTTAGCATAATTCAGAAGGTTTGTTCATCTTTAACTGCAAAGTGCATTGTTCTGTGTGCGCAATCGCCATGCAAAGCAAATGAGACCAACTTGTGAGCAATTTAGCCTGTTGTCACGTAGAGATGGTGAACATACCTCCCTCTCTCTCCCTCTTTCCGCGAGCTTTGCTGTCGCAGCAGTTGCTGTCAGTTTGAGCGGTGCCTGCCCCCAAATATAATAGGGTTTTCTTGACTGCCTCCCCAGGGATTGACTGGCGGTGGAGAATTCACCATGGCTCATTTGGGGCAGTGCAGGGATGGGCTTCATAAAACTAGCTGCTCCATGTCTCCAGGCAGGTTTGTGGCATTCCAAAGAGGGTGTTAGTTTCACTGATAATACTGTCATTGAAAGACAGCGCTTAGGTTTGCTGTGTTGTCCAATGTCTGTGGCTCTGTCTGCGCCACATCTCACAGGACTCGAGAATGAGTCATGCATATTGATGTGTTCGTTGTAAGGACCGTACTTTATGTAGATGAGGCCTATAAGAAACACTGTAGACCTCATATACTGATAAATCACTGTCACTGCTATACTGCCTCTACAATTTTATAATATATTGGCCGTTACAATTACCAGAAAAGAAGGCTCATGATCAATTAGTTTCACTGTTTTTCATATCAAAATAAAACTAATACATGTCTACATGGACACTGAAAGAGTTATTGCTGGCTGTTGTCATCCCTTTTGCCTGTAGCAGCCATACGGAAATCCCACTTTAAAGGCAATTTAAGCGTTGTGACAGAAGACAGAATCCACCATCCTTATTCCATGTGAAATTGCTTAAGTCCTTAAGTGTACCTACCTCTCTAAATCAGGCATTAGTAGGCTGAGTTAGACAGTTTAACTGGGTGTCTTTCTTTGAATAGGTGTTTGATTCATTACTTACACGTTAAGCGTAGTTTTAATGACACAAATGTAGATGTGATGTGTTCATAAAATGTAAAGCGATTCTTTACATTTGCATGTTTTCACAGACAAACTGTGTATTTGGTGTTACACTTGTGTTATAAAGTCTGAAATCTAAATATTAAAAGCATGTTATCAGCCTTCTAAACACATGTCTCACCTGGTGTGATACTCATCAGCGGTGCACTTTCACAAATTCAGACCCACATGTTGAGTCACACAATATGAACCACGTACACTTTCCTACTCGCACTCCTTAACCACAGGCCAGTATCTGTGGTATGAGGGGTTTCTTGTTGCTAGACAGCTGCATGCTTCGGCCTCTTCACAGCAGTCGACTGAGCTCCGAGGAGCTTGACAAAGAAGCTTAAAGTCCTCCCTAAGTCTCTAGCCCCTGGGTCGTCTGCATACTCTGAGCCCTGCTCTGGAAAAGGCCTGAATGCGAGTTTAGCAGCTATGGTTACACCCCGGCAGACCCCTGCCGCCGCTCTTGCTTGCATTACCATTTTTTCTCTGGGCTGCTTTGGTCTTATAGCCCAGCAACAAGTTCCTCTTGTGCTCTCTTCTTATTTCATAACATGATGAAAGAACTGACAGACATAGTGCTGCTACAGAGGAACTGCTTGCGGGATGAGGAGTGTGTACATCTGTTTGTTTCAAAGTTTCTAGCAGGTCACATTTGACGTTTGTCTTCTCTGCTTCGTTTGTTTTCCTTTGCTGGAGTTTTTCTTATGTTGAGAAGCTAAAGCAGCACATTGCAAGGTGGGGTGTCTTTCCTTGGTCAGCTATCCATGGTACATCACAGCCTCTGTGGACACAGACGGAGGATGCAGACGAGGCTGATTTGTCTGCATGCACACATAGACCGATTACATAAACACACAACAATATGGGCTAAAAAATGCAGACACAATTAGAAACTCTAGGCATTTCAGCAAATGCATGTATGTAGAGGGAAGTCTTGGTACATGTGCTCTATACTGGCCCAGTTTGTACCTGTGTATGTCCATTTTGAGAGTTTGCGTGTGTGGAGGAGGTGGTATCCAATGTCGGCAGCTGGAAGTACTCAAGCTGCTGCTGCAGAGAGAGAGAAAGAGAGAGAGAGAGAGAATGAAAGAGAAGAGACGTCTGCACAAGAAAGAGAGGCTAAGAGAGGCACCAGCACAGTCTCACTCTTTACAGGGGCCGAGCTCTTGCCGAGTGAAAGCCCCTATAGAATGAAAGCAGGGTCATCTTAACGGTGCAGCCTCCTTGCACACATACAAACACATACTCGCTCACATACACACTGGAGCAGAACAACACCAGGGCCAGCGTGAGTGCAGAGAGTGCACAGCAGTCCTCCTCAGGAAGCTGGTCTTGTTTAGACTTACAGCTATGTGCAAAGAATAATAAGGACCAGGACAATGTTGGTACAGACATGCAACACTCCCTCGTCGGCCTTTTATGTCTGCATGAATCTCCCTCTTCACTCGGACAGATACTCCCATTGTGTGATATTGCAGATGAAAGAGGATTAGGCATACCTATGTTATGGTCAGTACAGAGTCTCCCACCTGGCAATGCCAAAACAGTCAGATGAAAGATCTTGTGGTTTTTTGAAAGTCACTGCAGGTATTTTGCCATGCTTCTTCTTCTTCAGTTATTCAAGTTCACATCATTTCTTTCTCCCTGCTTTCAAACCTCTCTTTCTTTCTTTTTTCCTGGAGAAAGGTAATGAAGGGGAACTGCACTGCTCAGCTTAGAAGTGCGAAGGCTATGATTTTCACTGTGAAGTGCTAAAAGTTACAGTGCACAGCTGAACTTGTATATTCAAGCCTTTGGCAGAGTTACAGCTAGCTCCCCAGTTAAGCCACATGTTTTAATGTTTCAGGCTTAACCACAAAATGAACAGGTGCTTCAGACAAGGTTTCTGGAAATGTATGTCTGCTGATCTCCTTTTTTTGTCACATTTAACAGTTCAGTCTGGATCATGGACCACTCTTTTTTTTTGTTTCCCTTTTCATAGATCTTTACTGTAATTGACACCTCTAGTTTTGTGGAGTGTGGGGGATACAGTCCTGTGCTGTGTGCTTCTCCCTGACAGAAACATCAGTGAATCAACCCAGCGATTTCAAGCGGGTCATTCCGGAAGATTCTGTTACCTTTCAACAAGCAGAGGGCCCCAGGCTGAGGCCAGGGAAAAAAAAGAGGCAAAGAGAAAAGAGGCTGGAAAAATACAGACACCAGAGAGGAGATGTTGAGATTTTAAAGTAAGTTTTTCAAAGGAAGAAACAAAAAGGAACAAGGCAACAGTGCAACTCAGAAAACTTAGAAATAAAGAACAAAAAAAATAATAAAAGATGTGATATGACAGTGAGAAAAGATCTTGAGACTGAGAGAGTGTGTGAGAGTACTCAACTCAGTGGAAATCCTCGAGTTCATACCGTGTTCCAATCAAAGTCCATTGACCTGGCAGGCCTGTGACAAATTATCCCAGCGGCTCTACATATGACTCAATCAGCATGGTGGATAGCTTTCTGATGAGCAATAGGTCTCCTCGTATATCAGCCAAATCACCCCCTGATGACTGCATCAACATGCAGCCTACACTTCTCTAAGTGTATGGCGAAGGGAAATCTTCAAATCAGCCCTTACGCTGGTACCTGTTGTCTAAAGAGCACCTTTAGACCCATGCTGCACTTCATTTTTGTCACTCCTCCACAGTGGGTTAAGACCAGGGCTTAATGTTCAAGTCATGAACTTGACAATGTGACATCCTTCAAATATAATAAGCTCTTTCAAACCGACTACCTCATGTACGATAGAGAACATAGACTACAACCTGTGCAAAGTCCAAACAAAAACAGGCGTTTATTATAGAGAAACGTTACTGTATAGAATAAGCGTAAAGGAGAATGCTTTAATTCTACTTATAAACACAGCAACCACGTACAGATGTACAGACTGTGAAGTTTTGTTTGAGCCTCTGCTAGCTGTCCATTACATAATGTCAAGACTGAATGAGTACTGGATGCCATTGCATTTAGCAGAGCCCCATTTGTGGCTGCGGGGTAGGTACGCACCAATCACGTGTGAGAGACAAGCTAGAGGACACCTGATATGCAGCTGAAGGCAAGTGGATGGATTTGCTCTCAAGAACCCAACAGAGCAGAGCCCTGGGCTGCGAGTCGTGAACATTTAAAGGCTCAACTCTCTTCTTCTTGTAATTGAAAGTGCATTCACTAGCAGAATGTGTGTGAGTGTATATATATATACTCATATACACCCCCTTAAACTTTCCCACATTTTGTCACATTACAGCCACAAACATGAATCAATTTTATTGGAATTCCACGTGAAAGACCAACACAAAGTGGTGCACACGTGAGAAGTGGAATGAAAATCATACATGATTCCAAACAGTTTTTACAAATAAATAACTGCAAAGTGGGGTGTGCGTAATTATTCAGCCCCCTTTGGTCTGAGTGCAGTCAGTTGCACATAGACATTGCCTGATGAGTGCTAATGACCTATAGAGTGCACCTGTGTGTAATCTAATGTCAGTACAAATACAGCTGCTCTGTGACGGCCTCAGAGGT